>NW_007257477.1:854204-898711 GCF_000164805.1 Carlito syrichta | reverse complement strand
TTTTTTATTTATTGTAGAGATGAGGTCTCGCCAAGTTGCCCAGGCGGGTCTCGAACCTGCGGGCTCAGGCAATCACTCACCTCAGCCTCCCAAAGGCACGGGATTACAGGCTGAGCCACCGAGCCCGGCTGATTTAATTTTTTGATAGAAAAATTAATTGCCCCAATGCCTTTTTATTATACTTCAATTTTATTTCCAGCAACTTCTTATTTCTTTGCTCTTTTTATTTCAAATGAACAAGAGACAGCAGAGTTTCTGTTTTCCAGGCCACTTCTAAAAACCCTTTTCCTAAGTGTTCCCTACTAATGTCCTGTGTCAGTGGACAAGTAGTAGGTAGGAAAACTTGTTTCTCCCCTGAAACTTATTGTTGGTATCATTAATTCATCCTTGTGTCTGAGATTTCTGTTCTGGGTCTCAAGTCAGCACTAGCTGACTCCTTGCAGGAAGTGGAGGAGGACAGGGGAGTGTGCAGTGGCCTAGGGTTGCAGACACATTCTTTATGTAGGTCAGAGATCGCCTTCGATTTTATAAGTAGAAACTTAGTTCTCACACTATTTTGGAGAAAATCGGTTGCTTACCTCTAGGAATTTCCATGTGGTTACATAATATAGTGGGTTGAGCAATACTTCTAAATGACTACCACTTAGGTCTAGGAGATTAAGGCTGGGCATGGTGGCTCATGCCTGTAATCCCAGCACTTTGGGAGACTGAGGCAGGAGGATCACTTGAACCCAGGAGTTTGAGACCAGCCTAGGCAACATAGTGGGACTTTGTCTCGACAAAAAAAAAAAAAAAGCTGGCTATGGTGGCATACACCTGTAGTCCCAGCTGTTTGGGAGACTGAAGAGGAAGGATTACCTGAGCCCAGGGGGTTGAGGCTGCCGTGAGTCATGATCTGATCATGCCACTGCACTCCAGTCTGGGTGACAGAGTGAGATCCAACTCACAAACAAAATAGCTCCATCCATCCACACAGAGTATTTATGTTTAAAACTATGCAATGAGCACATGAGCTCCATCCATCCACACAGAGTATTTATGTATAAAACTATGTAATGAGTATGTATATATTCACAGACATGAATATGTATATATACTTACTAATGACACTGATGTATCCTCACAGAACTCAAAATTTGTTGTGTGGATGGAGACACAACCAATTAGCAAGCTAACATAATATACCAGGTTACGTGCTATGGAAAAAATAAGGCAGGGTAAGGGGACAGAGATGGGGCTTATGTGTATGCTGTTCTGTACAAAGCAGGTGATCAGAGAAGACCCCTCTGATGAGGTGCCGTTTGAGTCAGAGGGCTAAGGAAAGGGAGGGAGTGGACCTTGAGGGTGGCCCCTATGTGGAGAGGGAACAGGAAGTATCAAGACCCTAAGGGGAATTGTGATGAGTAAATTGGAATTACAACAGGGAGAGGAATGCAGGTTAGCCTGGAGGGCCAGGGGAGGTGCCCACATGTTTATTGACTGAGGTTGGTGCCCTGCAAATGTCACTTCCCCTTTGAAGCACATACCCTTGCCACTTGTCAACTGGCTGATTGAACATTGTTTTCCTCTTTGGCTAGGAACTTGGAGAGCCACAACATCTATGTGTAATCACTTTATGTTCATCATGAAACAAAACCATTCTAAATTAATGATGAAGACTCTCCAGTTCTGTGAATTTCATTATGGTTTC
The DNA here is from genome assembly GCF_000164805.1 of Carlito syrichta. NCBI lineage: Eukaryota > Metazoa > Chordata > Mammalia > Primates > Tarsiidae > Carlito > Carlito syrichta. Next base: position 897,021 of record NW_007257477.1, on the reverse strand, counting down.
TTACTTTTCTAAGCTAAATGAGGAGCCATTACACAGCTTAATAAGCATTAAAAGTTCAAATAGACTGTCTGGAGATGTGTAACAAGTCCATGCACTGCAAAATATAATTAGCTGTAATTCAGTTCTGGTTATGGGTTATTAAGAAATTACACTTATTTGTGTACCTCACCATCCGAAACACAGAAAATTTAGGCTCAGTGGAGTCTTCTGTTCTTGAACTTGTTGTGAACTATCATTTATTGTGCAGTTTTAATTAATGTTAGTGACACAACTCTACTAAACATCTGGAGAGGTGAATAGGTTGGAACTCAGTCTCGGTGCATTGTAGGGACTTTGTATATGCCTTCCGGAAGGCTAATTCTTATGGAATTTTGATGACACTGCTTGTTTCATGTAAACATGGATGGTTCCATTATGTGGATCCTTAGATTTGCTGAGAACAGGGGCTTCAAAAAATATAAAATGGCAAGAGAAAATCTGTTCTAGAGCAATGGAATTGCTTGAAACTTTTGAAAAATACAGATTCCCAGGACTCAGACTAAATCAGAATCTCTGCAGAAGAGGCCAAGGAAACAGTCCTGACAAGCACCTTGGCTAATTCCAATGGCTGGCCAAATTTAGACATTCCTGCTGTATCCTAAATTATACTTAATTTAAATAAGGTAAATTTTTGGCGGTTGGGAGGTTTGCTAGTTGAAAAAAATACATAGGGGGAAAATGTATAGGAGAATGTATTGCTTTGGTATAGTCTTTTAAGAGTTGACAGAGCCTCAAATGTATCTTCTTTTAAGAACCTTTAAAAAGGATTTGATAAGGGTCACGTTACAGTTTTTGCATTATTAGAGGGCGAAAATGAGACTCCTCAGCTAAGGGCCTTGTTAATGTCTGCAAACACTCAGTACTAATGCGGTGGCTCAAGCCAGGCTTGGAAGGGGTAAAATCACGATGGGAATGTTGGTTCTGCTGTCCATCCTTTGTTAGACTGGAGACAAGTCACAGTCCTTTCCCTTTTCTTAGGGTAACTGGAACCAGGAGAAGGCCATTTAAAAGTGATTCTGCTTTAAAATGGGAACCAATATTTGCTTATAGTATATGTATCTTTAATAAGGTTTGACTGGTTCTTTGCTTTTTAAAATGACAACCACAATCGTGAAAGTAAATTTTGCTCAGCTTATATTTATTAGTGTTTGGCACTTGTGTGCTAAATCTTTTAGAAGCAAGAATGGATCACATAACTTGGTATGTATTTCTCTGACTGATTTAAAAGCATGATAACATCTTCTACCTCATGCTGACTTTTTCAGCACTGTCCTGAGAGGGTTATTTTTGCAAAACGATTTGAAGACGCCATTAATTTTTCCAGTAGACAGGCATGGCTCCATCAGCCTAGTCTCCTCTTTGTTGGTGATGGACCCAACCCCCTAGATTTACTCTTTCAGGGCCTTGCTGTGATTGGAGCAGCCTTTCAGTCAATTTCATGATCTCCTGCATCAACTACAAGATTTCACTTTTTGATTTGGAGCAATCTTTATTGTGTAGGTTGCATTGTGGGATGTGTCTGCTACTCAGAAAGGCAGAACCATCATTTACCTGGTGGGCAGGGATAATCGCATAGTTTGAGGAAAGATGTTAGAGAAGGAACTAATTTAAAAGTGGTCGTTCTGTTCATACTCTGATTATTTAGTTTGCCTGTCTAAATCTCACTGTTAGAGGGATTTTAGCAATGAATACTAGATGATAAATTCAGATGTCTCTATTAAATGAATAGCATATTTATTATGAAAGGTATGATAACTCTTATATAAGTCCAAATATCATCTTTTTAAAAAAAATTTTTTTTGTAGAGGTAAAGTCTCACTATGTTGCCTAGGCTGGTCTCAAACTCCTAGGCTCAAGTGATCCTCCCACCTTGGCCTCCTAAAGTACTGGGATTATAGGTACAAGCCACCGCGCCCGGCCCCAAATATCATTCTGAAGGAGGGACTGCATTTTTGGAAACCACCATCTTATCTAATGATTACCTGACATCCAACCAGGCACAGGAGCACATAGCAGTCCTTGGAGGAATTCTTTCTAACATGCGACTTTAAGAAGGGTTCCGCCAAGAAAACTGAAGCTTAATTCTGGAGGGAACCGTGAACTCTGGAAAGGAACCATGTGAATTTTGTTAAACATATTAACAAATGACAATTAGGTAGGACTCTGCTGTCCCCCTCCAACCCCTCCTCAATGAAGTGGGAACACTTAGCCAGGGTGTAGAAGGAACAGCATCAGTGTCCTGTTCTGTATGTCTGTGACCTGTCCCGTCTTTCCCACGCCACTTCCTTGGGTGTTGCACGACCTCATTTGAGACCTCAAATTTCTGCATTTTTGGTGTTTGCCTCTGTGAGTACTCGAAGGTCACTCTTACACACAGCCTTTATGGGCTTTCTATCGGACATGCAGAATACTGACTGTGTGCTGGTTGTGTCGTCTGGACCTAGGTCTCCCTCTAACTAGAATTGCAGACTTCCACATGGGCTGAAATTCGTACACATACAAGTTGTGTTTTGTATGCAGCTAGTGCTACGTTTTTGAGGTTTTCCAACCTGAACTCTTCTGGCAGAGCAGGGTTCTCCAGTGTGCCACATTCCCTGTTGTCTGAATTTCCTCTGACTTCATACCTCCATGCCTCCCTCACTGACCTCAGTTTGTAATCCCGACTCTGAGCATTTATCCTATGTGTTTACTGGGCAATGACTTTGGGGAACTTTAACATCCTTTAATGGGAAGGATCGTGTCTCTACTAAAGTCAAAACTGAAAATACTTTCCCTCACTGAACACTGTAAAGGTTTCTCTTCTGTACTACTCAGCATCCCATCCTTCTCAGTGGTATGGCGGGTTTTGGGTAATGCAGAGCCACACTGTTCTGGGGAGTTTTGGTGGGAAGGCTGGAGGGGGGAGGAAAATCTCTCTTCATTTGTTTATTTGTTTGAATTGGAAAATGTCAACTCTCAGGCCAGGCATGGTGGCTCACACCTGTAATCCCAGCAATTTAGGAGGCCATGGCAGGAGGATCACTTGAGTTCAGGAGTTTGAGATTAGCCTTGGGCAACATAGCAAAACATCATCTCTACAAAAAAAGTTTTTTTTAATTAGCTTAGCTTGGTGGTATGTGCCTATATTCCCAGCAACTCCAGAGGCTGAGGGTGGAGAAATCACTTGGGCCTAGGAGTTGGGAGGTTGCAGTAGGCTGTGATTGTGCCACTGCACTCCAGCCTGGGGACAGAGTAAGACTCTGCTGTCTCTTAAAGAAAGAAATTAAAACTTAAATAGAGAAAACATAGCCAGATGCAATGCACCTCTTATGCCTATGGTCCCAGCACTTTGGGAGGCCAAGGTGGGAAGATTGCTTGAGCCCAGAAGTTTGAGGCCAGCCTAGGCAACATAGCAAGACCTTGTCTTTACAAAAAATACAAAATAAAAAAAAATTAGCTGGACATGGTAGTGCACACCTGTAGTCCCAGTTACTTGGGAGACTGAGGTGGAAGTGATTACCTGAGCCCAGGAGGTCAAAGTTGTGGTGAGCCATGATTGTGCCATTGTGCTTCAGCCTGGGTGATAGAGTGAGACCTCAACAAAAGGGAGGGAGGGAAGGAGGAAAGGAGGGAGGAAGGAAGGAAGGGGGAAATAAAAAAGAAAACGTTAACTTTCAGATAATAGGCCTACTTTTAGTGATGCCTACAGCTCCCTGAATGCCCTGGTGTCAGTGTGAATTCTTACAGTTAAAATCCCCTGGGAATTGCTGTTGGGGCTCTCTTGGAGATGGGGTCTGGATTGGGCGAGGCCATCAGCTTTAGGATAGACAGACTTGGTTCTGCTGCCTGTTCTTACTAGCTGAGTGACCTTGAGCAATGGTTGCCATGTGTGTAAAACATGGGGCTCATGGCATCTACCCCCAGGATTGCTGTGAAGGTTACACAAGATTGTGTGCACATAAGCACACACCCACAAAGTGTTGTATTAGGGCCTGATGCAGTTCTGTTCCCACCCACTTTGGAAGGAAATCTGTACCCCATTTACTGCCATGTACTTGGTGGTGAATCATCTAAAAGACACTGGCAAAAATATGGTCACATAAACCCCCTGTCTTGGCTATGGCTTTAAATCCTAGACAGCAGTTGGATGTCACAGGATATGTGACATATTCCAGGAGGGTGCAGCGTACATACTGGCCTGCATTTCCAGATGCTTTTGGCAGGAGCTTCTGTCAGTGAAGCTGAGGACAGGAAAGTGTTCCAAAGTGGATGGGATGGGAAAAGTGCAGGAAGGATTCAACATTGGTGAGAAGAGCACTGGCTGCTTTGCCAGTTTCCTGCTTGCTGGGCCATGGGGAACATATGTAGCCCCTATTTCTAAATCCACCCACCAGAGCCAATGCCACATCTTTTCCCTAGTCACTGCTTGAGGCTTCAGCTAATTGATGCTGCTGGCACTGCCTCTCCTGGTGAGGACTGATTGTGCCACAGGGGCATGGTAGTGTGTGTGTGTGGGGGGGGGGCAGCCCTTTCTACATGGGATCTCCATAGGAATGCTGGTAGGATAGCAGAACAGGGGTCAGGGGTCTTCCTCCCCTCTCTAACATGTCTCAGGAAGCGTGGATTCCTCTGAAGACTAGCCCCCATGCTGGCTGGTTCTTTGGTTCTTTTTTTTTTTGAATCAAGGTCTCACTCTATCACTGAAGCTGGAGTTCGGTTGCACAATCATGGCCTACCACAACCTCAGTCATCTGGGCTCAAGAGATCCTTCTACCTTTGCCTCTCAAGCAACTGGAATTATAGGTGTGTGCCACCATGCCCAGCTAATTTTTTTGTGAGACTAGGCTCACTATGTTGCCCAGGCAGGTCTTGAATTCCTAGGCTCAAGTAATCCTACTTGACCTCCAAAAGTGCTGGGATTTCAGGCGTGAGCCACCATGCCCAGTACTGGCTGGTTCTTTTAGCATCATGGCAATGCAATGTGTGGCTTCTCCCTGTTGCTCTGTTAAGATGAATGAGTTAATGTCTACAAGGCATTTCTGGGTCCCAGGAAGAAGGCATGCTTTAAAAGCAGATTACAATGCTACTTGCTATTAATTTCTTACCTCTGGAGGATTGAATGTTAAATGCCAGAGCCAGCATTGTCCATGTCAGGCAGCACTGACCCCTGTCCCCTACCTTCTTCTCCTGCTCAAAGATCTTGTTAGATTTGGTCGCCAGCCTGACCATCTGATTAAGTGCTGCCCATCACCTTGCAGTGGCTGTGGTTATTTATTTTATTCTTTAGCCACAAGTAAATGGAGTTGGTTCCCTCCATGTGGATATTTTTGTAGCCTTGGGTCTTTCTCCAAATATTTGCCTTGGTTTATTAAGTTGGTTTCTCATTTATAAGTTAAAGTGTGTGTTGACTTTTGTGGTTTTAATTTTACAGGTGTGGTTGTCTTTGAATTACCAGATGGCATCTCTTGCTTGAGCCTGTAAGCAGGTTTACTTTGCTTGCTGGTTCGTTTTGTTTCTTCTGACATGGAAGATGGTGCTGTGTTCGAGTGCAAATCCATTTTAAATTCAGTACTTGATTATGCACTCTTGTGCACTTTGGAGGCACAGTTACAATTGTGTTGCATGTGAAGGATGAACATGTGTTGACAGTTGATTGACTTCTGAGTGGACTTGAGTTCATCTTTTTAGCCTTGTCCATGCTGTCTGCCTATAGGATGGTATCATTTTGATGGGCAGATGCTGGGCTCAGCTTCTTCTGCATAGTCTGACAGGTTTCATCTTGTTGTTAAAGGTTCTCTTCATCTAGGGGTGCTGGGGCAATCCTGCTGCCTGGGATGTTTAATGGAATCTAATCCTGGGTTAGACTTCTTGCTTTGCGCACTACTTGTGGCCTGTGGAATGTGACAGAGGGGACTGGTGTGACTAAGTTACTCCTCCTGCAGCCCCACCATATTCCTGAATGTGCTCCCTTCTCTCCCAGAGCTTCCCTTGGTCATTTCAAAGAAAAATGTCACCTGTAAGCAGCACATCCCTTCTCTCACTTATGGCAAGTACAGATAAACACAGCCATCAGGGTCAGTTCCCTTGGGTGATCACATTTCTTACTGTTCTGATCACCTGGCATCTGTGACACTGACCAGTGTGCCTGGTTAATTCCAAAACAATGAACTTCTGTATCCCTTGGGCTTATGAAACCTGCCAAGAAGGGCTGTGCCCAGATGAATCTTAGAAGTTAGGATGCTTGCAAGGATTCAGAGAGTGTGAGATGTTGTGGGTGCCATATTTTCCTTAGCACTTCAGTCATTTGGATGTCAGGGTATTTAGGGGGCCTCTTGGAGAAAGCGCGTTAAAACTTAGCAAGGACCAAGCCTCAGTGACTTCCAAGAGACAATCACTGAGCAGCAGAAGAGACTTCAATACACAGAGCCACCTCAGAGGCCCCTTCCTCCCTACCCAGTCTTTATACATGTCTCTATGGCTCATGTTCCAGTCCCTTGTCTTCTTCGGTGGCCAAAATAATAGTGGTATTGGTGGACATACATATATGGTATGACCTAGAATAACTCTTCACAAACAACAGTGTACAGGGCAGGCAATGATCCCTTCAGGACCTCTATTCCAATCAGCTACATGTGTATTTATCAAACCTCTAAGCTGGTGGGATAGCTGTTGGATTTTTCAGTTTAAAATCTACAGGTTTACTTTTAGCCAGGATACGGTAACAAAGATTGGATTTACTCTTCCACCTGAAAAACAAACAAAATGTAGACAAAATAAATGGAGCAATTATTTTAAGACACTGGGCATCAGACAAAAAGGGATAGTGAGTCCTAAGAGATGGGAAACTAATGAGGTGAGACCTGTGAGTCTTTTGAAACTGCCTTAGGAGAGTTTCTAGGCCATGGAAACAGGAAAGAGCAGCCAGGTGGAACCCAGTAGACTCCCAGGGTTGAGGAGATGGGTTGGGAAGTCTGGGAAGCCTAAGGTCACTAGAGATCACAGGATAGAGTGCCAAAGAGGAGACAGCTGCACAGAGAGATTTGCAAAGTATCCCTTTTGAGTATACAACTGAGAACTCATCAATGTAAAGAAACTGCATTGATGGGGGAAAGAATCATTCCAAAGGATTAGAGATAACTGTGACTGGTGCTCACACAGGGCCAGTAATAATGTCTGTCCTTACCAACTAGACTAGGAAACTTCAAGGGTCATGGAACATTGAGTAGAGTACATAGAATGGTCTTGCCTCCCTAGAGAGGAATAAGTAGCCCAGACTGAGCTTTGCAATAGCCCACCTAACAAATCTAAAAAACAAGATCTTGAACTATTTCCAAGTAACTTATTTGTATCCCAGATCTCAGTTGAAGAATATCTATATGAATACAAAATTCACAATATCTAGCCTCCAACCAAAAATTACCAGGCATGCAAAGAAGCAAGAAAATACAACCCATAATGGGGGCAAAGTAATCAATTAAAACTGACCCTAACAGTTTCTAACATCTAATACAGATGTTAGAAACAGCAGATAAGGACATTAAAACAGTTATGATAACTGTATTCCCTATGGTCAAAAACTTAAGCACAAACATGGAAGATTTTTTTAAAAAACAACCCAAATTGGACATCAAACATGGGATATCTTTCTATGACTCAGTTCTGATGTCACGTCTACTAAATCCACATGACCAGAACCTGGCTTTTAATTTATCTAATCCTTCAGCCCCTCCTAGTTTACTCAGGGCTGTTTCTAGCCCAGACTATGGGGTCACCCCTGCAGTGCTTAACTCAGTGATGCCCAGGGATCACTTGACCTTTAATCTTCCTCAGTGTCTCCCGTACCGGTGGGCAACCTAAGAAATCATCTTATAGTACATCTCCTGGAACCAAGAGTGGTGCTAGGCCCAGGGTGTATAAATGCTTGATAAAAACCAAATCGTGCATCTTGTGTTGGTTTTTTTTTAGCAATTCCAAAACTTTTACACATGTAAACTCCTCTTTATTTTCCACCCACATTCTGGTTCTATTACTCTCCCGAGAAAAATCCCACAATGGTGCCTTCCACCTTTATGTACCTACTATCCCTCAGTGTGGCCATCTTTTTTCCTTTCTGTGTGTTTCCAGGGAAGCCTCTCTTTCCACAGAAGCTACACCTTTTCCTGGGCAGATCCATCGTTTCTGACCTCCTAACACATTCTTGCTACTTCATGTTTTTGTTCTGACAACATTTCGTTCAGTCTCTCACTCTCCCTTGGTGGCTTCTCCTGTGGTAATTTAGATGGAAAAACCCTCTTCACCCAATCCTGGTATCCTCAGCTACCATTCTGTTTCTTTTCCCTCTTACAGTCAACTGTCTTGACAAACGTGCCGTATCTGCTCCTCACCACTCTCTTTCTCCTCAGCCTCTGCTTCTCTCTCACTCAGACACTTCCCAATTACAAAGTGTGCCTCTCTTTTCTCAGCAGTCTTTCCCTGTGACCTTTCTACCAAATTTAGTCATGCTTACTGTTCTTCCTTTGAGAGCCTCAAATGGATACAACAAACCTGTGACCTTCCTTCTAAGTAATGGTCCTCAACACCCCCAGCTCCATCTCCCATTCCCTTCAGTGATAACTCAGCTTTCATGATTCTCTTTAAGACCTTCTCCTCTCCTGTGCCTTCATTCTAAGCAGGTGGCTTTGCTTCCTACTTGACCAAGAAAAATGCATCAGGTGTAACCTCCCTCAACTACATCCTGCCCCTGACTTTATCTACATTTCCACCCAGTCTCATTCCGTAGCCTCTGTTCCAGAGGATAGCTGTCCTTGCTTTTGCTAAAGACCTGTGCTTCCTCACAACTTTCTTTAACTTCTCCATTTCCCTCTCTCTTGTTTTCTTCCTTCAGTCTGTGAACATGGTCAAGTCTCCTCATCCTAGAAAACTTCGAATTTGTCTCCTCGTTTACACCCAAATGTCTTGAGAGCATCATCTGCGTACATACTTTCTCTACTTCATTGTCTTCTGTTTCTTCCTCCAGCCACTTTGTGGGCTTTCTTCACCTCCATTCAGCTCAGGGAGCTCTTGATAAGATCACTGAGGACATCTGCATTGCCAAATCCGGTGAGCAGCTTTCAGTCGCCATCTTACTAGACCTTTCTGTTGCATATGACAATGCCTATCGCTCCCTCCAACTCAGAGCCCTGTACTTTTGGACCTCCACAACTCTGAAGTCTGAGGATCACCCTTGTTCCTCCCTGACTCTTCCTTTCTGGTATGTTTGGACTTCTCAGCCTCCTCCTGCAGTGTGTATTCTCCAGGGATCCGTCTTCAGCCTGCTGCCTTTCCTACTCACATCCCTGATAACCTGTTTCAGTCTGGAATTTCCCTCTGCCTATTGCTTTCCACCCACCTTTCCATCTGTATCTGAGCCCAGATCTCTCTCCTGAATTCCAGCTTCCTGTGTCCAGTCATGTACTGGGCACTCCCAATAGGCGATCATTCAGTCTTTCAATTAGCAAGCATGCATCTTCTGTCTCTACATTCTGTCCTCCCTCTGCTAGGCACTGTAGTCTTTTTTTTCCTGAGACAGGGTTTCACTCTGCTGCCCAGACTTGATTGAAGTGGCCTTGAACTCCTGATTTCAAGTGGTCCTCTTCCTCAGCCTCCTTAGTAGCTGGAACTATAGATGTCTCCTTAGTAGCTGGAACTATAGATGCCACCAAACCTGACTAATTTTTCTGTGAATATTCTTTGTAGAGATGGGGTCTCACTTTGTTGCCCAAAACTTTGTTGCCCAGACTGGTCTTGAACTCCTGGGCTCAAGCGATCCTCCTGCTTCAGCCAAAGTGCTGAAATTACAGGCATGAGCTACCATGCCTGACCAGTATTGTACTTTTCTGATCCTGCTTTTATCTCTTTAATGGGCTTCTATTCCTCCTCCTGTATCATACAAGTGGGCACCCATCCTCATAGGGCCTTCCACCCTTAGGGAGACTCTCTGTTATAACCTTTAGCCTTAACTTTTCTTGTGAGCCCTAGTTCCAGGATATGTTTCAGACACCTCAAACTCAGTCCCCAGTCATGTTTCCTCCTGTATCAGCGCCTTCTCCTTACTCCATTTTTGTTACTGCTTTCTTCTGAACACTCGAGCGTGAACTCACACATTTTCTCCACCTACAGGTTGTGTCTTTCCAACTAAATTAAAAGCAATTTGAAATCAGTGCTTTATTGTGTGCCTCTGCACCCCTCCCTTCCTGATGTGGTGATACATGAGGGTAGGAGGTGAGGGAAAGAGAAGGTAGAAAGAAGAGACGGTTCCTCTTCTTAACAAGCAGTTGCAGATCCCCCGCCCCCTTTGACATGAAGTAACCGCTTCAGAGGTGGTATTCTCAGAAGAAACTTCATCCAGACTTTCATTTCCTGAGGGGAGCTGAGGAAGCAGGTTAGCCATTGAAGGACCAGGATAGGAAATCAGTTGAATAAGGACTCTCATTGGGAATGTTTACAGTAATTTTTGAACAACATTTACTTTAGACTCTGCAGTGTGGAATCTTTCTTTTTTCTTATAAAGATGTGGGGTATAATTCAGAGTTAGGTATACAAATGTTGATTATGCAGGTACCCTTTCTGATGAGGTATGCCCCTGCATCCCCTAGCAGTTTCCCTCAACTGCCAATCCTACCCTCCCTCCCCTTACAGTTTCCCACTACTGCCAATCCCTTCCTTATAGTATTATAATTGTTCAAGGTCTACTTATGAGTGAGAACATATAGTACTCTGTTCTTTGTTTCTGTGATGGATGACTGAGTATGATCGACTTGAAATCCAACCAAGTTGCTGCGAAGTCAGTGTGTAAATCTTTCTTTTCTGTTGGGTAGTGGGTCCCTTAACACCATACTGAGTCAGTTCCATAACATTCTGTCACCTTCAGTTTCAAAAAACATTATCTTTAATGGTGATTAATGCGTATAACACAAAAATTTGCCATCTTAGTCATTTGTAAGTATATAGTTCAGTGGTATTAAGTATACTTGCATTGTTGTAAAGCCATCACCACCATCTATCTCCAGAATTATTTTCATATTGCAGAACTGAAACTCTGTACCCATTAAATAGTAAGTCCCCATTTCCCATCCCCCAGCCCTTGACAACCACCCTTCTGTTCTCTGTCTCTATGGATTTGACTACTCTAAGTACCTTCTATAATTGGAATCATACAGTGTTTGTCCTTTTGTACCTGTCTTGTTTTACTCAGCATAATGTCTTCAAGGTTCATGCATGCCGTAGCATGTGTCAGAGCTTCCTTCCTTTTAAAGACTGAATAATATTCCATTGTCCACATAGGCCACATTAAGTTTATTTAGTCTTCTATCAACAGACACTTGGATTACTCACCTCTAGTTTTAAAATAATCTTATATTAGTATTTAAGAATGGATCCTGTTCATTTTGAAAACTTCAGTCTCAGACTCAGTTGACATGTCCCTGGCTATGTCCCTTGCCTGCAGCTCAGCTGTTTAGGGTGAAGAAGATGGTGAGGCTTTGGCCCGAGATACAACCCTTTCCCTCCCCTACCCACCTCTCCCTCCTGTCTTTCGTCTCCTCCTCCTACCTTCTCTTTCCTCTCCTTTTTCTCACTTACTCCTTAAAATGATTCTCTTGAAGCCTGCCTCCCTATGCTTCAGTCTGGGGAGGGAATAGTCTCTCACCTGAAACACTGCACCCTTCAAAACTGACAGCCCTTCTTTTTCCAGGCTCATTCTGATTATGAGGAAATGGTGTGGTTTGGTGATGGGGGTTAGCTGTCTTGTCTCCAGGAAGCTCTGATGGGAGAGGGGCTCTCAGAACTTAGACTGTAGGGTTCTTTATGTTTTTTTGTCCTCAGTCGAAATTCTGGGACAACAGAAAAATTTCCTCCCAGTATCCTGTCACACTTACAAAATTAAAAGGGACCTAGTTATAGATAACATTTATTAGGGCTGCACTTGGGGACCTGAGAGTTCATATTCCTCCCTTCTTCCCTTTTTCAGTTCCCTTCTTACTTCAAAAGGAGGCATGGGGTTTTACTTTATTTTATTTTTTTGAGTTGGGGGTCTCACTTTGTCACCCAGACTGGAGTGCAGTGGCATGATTATGGCTCACCACAGCCTCAACCTCCTGGGCTCAGGCATTCCTTCCTTCTCAGTCTGCCGAGTAGCTGGGACTGCAGGCACGTGCCACCACACCCGGTGTACTTTTTGATTTTTTGTAGAGACAAGGTCTTGCTATGTTGCCCAGGTTGGTCTCGAACTCCTGGACTCAAGTGATTCTCCTGCCTTGGCCTCCAAAAGTGCTGGAATTACAGGTGTGAGCCACCTTACCTGGCCAGGATGGGGTTTTAAAATTCCTTTATTAATCAGTGAATGTGGCTTCATTTTCCCCAGAAGTAAGACTCTCCTTAAGGGTGGGCTTCTTTGAAAGGGCTTCCTTCCAGTTGTCTGAGCCCCAGATTGCTTTACTGAATAGAACCCTAATTAGTTTCCCTCTTTAAGATAGTCTTTCCTGATCTCTTATTCTCAGTTTACTTAAAAGTGCCTTATTTCTAGGACTGTTATGCAGCACAACAGAGGAAACTCTTTAAATGGGTAGGCTTAGTTGTTTTTAACTATTTTCATTATGAAGGCCCTTACTAAATTTCCTACAGCCTCACGTAAGTATTGTACTTTGTGTCTGTTTTGACTAATAATATACTTAATGACAAAATTCATTCAAGCATTTAGTTGTGCTTTTTTTAATTTATGAAAGTATATCAACACTAGTTGTGCATATGTTAGACTTATTTTTCGATCTGAGACATTGCATGGTGCATTAGATTTATGGTCCCATATAAGAAATCCTCCCTCTGCCCTAGAACTTCTGGGCTCACAGCTTGGGAATGGCCCCAATAGACTGTTTACTTACTTACTTTCTTTTTTTTTTTAAAGAAAGAAAGGAAGGAAAGAAAAGAACCTGTGAGGTGATTGAATCTCTATCCTATAAGACTTGACAGTCTAAATGAAAGCATGAAGGTTGAAAGTATGTCTATGTTTGCAGTGTATTTGTGTATGAAGGTTTGTGTGTGTGTGTGTGTGTGTATGCTTTTAAGAACTGATGAGGAAACCACACTACGGTCATTGCTCTGCCGAAAGGGTAGAGGCCAGGTCATCCGACCCACTGATTAAACTTGAAAAGGGAGAGTGTGTCTTTTGCCACCTCAAAGGCCAGCTGTTTATTGAATTTCTCCACCCTGCGATTGTTTTACATATGGAATGGTTCCTGGAGAAACATCTAACATCTGCTCAGATCTATCCTGTTCTTTGGCTGTGTTTACTGAAGTGAGTTCTGCGTTTACATTTATACATCACCACCTGCACGTACAGTATAAATGTACCCATCATGTAGCGTTTTGGTAGATCATACTTTTGGGAGCATGTTTTGTATCTGATAGATCAATCTCATTCATTTATTATTAAGTCCCTCATAGGCCAGGCACTAGCCTGTGTCCTGGTGATAATAAGGTGGAATGTGACAGTATTTCTATTTTCAAAAATCTCATGAGACTGAGCATAGTAACTCATGTCTACAATTCTGGCACTTTGGGAAGCCTAGTTGGGAGTGTTGCTTGAGGCTAGGAGTTCAAGACCAGCCTGGATCTCACTTCTACCAAAAATAAATAAATAAATAAATTAGCTGGGTGTGGTGGCATGCACCTGTAGTCCCAGATACTTGTAGGATCACTTGAGCCTGATAGTTCGAAGCTGCAGTGAACTATGATTGTGCCACTGCACTCCAGCCTGTGTGACAGAGTGAGACCCAGTCACAAAAAAGAGAAAAGAATAAAGAAAAATAAAAAGAGCTCAGGGTCTGAAGAGGAAGGTGGTCATTTAAATACATTTCAACATGATGTGTAATGATGAATGCACAAAAAGCTCAAGGCCTCCAAGAAGAAGACCTGACAACCTCCAGATAGAGGATGGGGGTGGAAGGTGAAGCAGAACTTGGAGAGACATGTGGTGTTGCTCTGTCTTCGTACCGGGAAGGAATGACCTAAGCATGCAGTGGTTGTTGGTTTCTTTTGCTGAGGGATGCCTGAGACCGTCAGAGTAGCAAGAAGCCTTTGTGATGGGTTGACCAGCCATTTTTATTCCCTTGACTCCTTGGCATGGAAAGGTGCCAGTGACCCCTGGGTTTTGTGTTGGAATTAGTGCACCGGCAGTGATTGGAAAAATCTCTTGGAGTCTGTCCCATGAGACCAAAGATGTTAACACTGAAGCCTGGGCCATTTTCCATCCTGGGAATTATGCTCTGCCCCTTCCTAGATTCCCATTGTGGTTTCAAATGAAGAGGCCATTGTTCACTTTCCTTCCTAAAAGAAGCAATATATTTAACTCCTGGCTCTTTGCCTGACTGATGGAGGTTGATCTCTCTGAAGCCAACGCCCGTGGCTTCTCATCAGGACAAACACTCTGCCTCCAACTTTCCTCCTCTGGGCGAGGTTATTTAGATCCTGCACGGGCTCAGTCCGAGGCTCGCCTGCCATTCTGTCCCACAAGGTGGCTGCAGGGCTCTTGATTCCCACCCCATTTAACAAGAATAAAAGACAAAGTCTTAGTGCTTGATGCCAGCTAGGGGTTTTCCAAAAGACCTATTTAAAAGCAAATATCTGATGTGAAAATAGGACTTTAAAAGCAAATGTCTGATGTGAAAAAAATCTGTGCTATTTTGGGACTTTGAAGCACAACACAAAAGCGTATCACTTTGCTGAATAGTTTGGGTCCAGGCAGGTGTCCTAGAGCAGAAGTTTTCACTTATTTCTGAGCAACAGAATACATGAAATCTGCTACAGAATCCAAATAATGCAGGGTTTCTCAGCCTTGACAAGCATGGTATTTGAGGCCAGATAATTATTGGTTGCGGGGGCTGTTGTGTGCATTGTGGAATGTTTAGCAGATCCCTGGCTTCCCCCAGATGCCAGGAGCACTACCCCCTCCAGTGGTGACAACCAAAAATGTCTCCGGACATGGCCAAATGTTCCCTGTGGAGCAAAATCACCCCTAGTTGAGAAGCAATGCAAAATACTATGAAACTGATTTTGTAAGAAAAGGACCCTATGCTGTGGCAAGTGCGATTAAGCTCCTTCTTCAGAGCTCTGCCCAGGGCCCCAGACTGGTGGCATTTGAAGAGCTGGTGTTGGACTCTGGGCCACACAGATGCACTATCCCAGAAGGATAGGTTTTCATTTGTTAAACCTGGGACGTAGAGGGCCTGTTATAAACAAAGCAAAAGAGCTAAAATCAGGCCAATCCATAGGCACTTTGAACCCATAAGCACACTGAACATTTCTGTCATTGTGTGTATGTGTGTGCATTGTGTACTTGTGCAGAAGAAGGGAAAAGAGATGACTGAATGATGTCTAACTCATGGGTTGGGGTTTGTCTGACACAGTTTGCCCTGTTGATCCAGAGATGTCAGCTGAAGGCCTGTGGCCCTCAGGCCAGTTCCAGAGTCAGCCTTGCTGCACACAACCCCCAGCTCCCATGATACTTGGTCCTACTGGCCCTGCTCCTGGGTCTCTGCGGAGGCCGGCCCAGGGCCTGCAGCCTCTCTCAGCCAGACTCCAGCTGGGTCCCAGCTTGGACTGCAGTTCTCCCAACATCATTAGGCGGATTTTTGCCCTTCTGCCCTTCATACTAAGTGAGTCCCGTGTGTCTCTGTACTAGTGGGAGTGAGTGACCACTCCTCTCCTCCCAGAAGCCCGGGGCTGTCTCCCTACCCCGCCACTCTGAGCATGTGGGTTGTGTGGGGGACTTCAGAGTGAGGCACATGCCACCCCCACTTTTTCCTTCCTAATTCTGGGTGAGGAGAATGCTGTTGTATCCCGTCCCATAGACTGTGCCTCAGTTACATGGGCATCTGGATAAATAAGAACAATATCACTAAGCAAGCCACCATCACCTTTGGGGAGCCACACAGGCTCAGGGTGCAGGGGAGGAAGGGAATTGGCTGCTAGAGGGTGTCACAGCAGCAGCGTTAAGTCAATGGGTAGTCTGTGCCTAGCTTCAGGACCCTCCCCATGTCCCCACGATTTGCTTGGCTACTTGCAAAGGTGTCTGGCACATACAGCAATGTTGTATTTTCCCAAAATGTCACATGACCACAACGGTTCACCTTGGGAACAAAGGAGTGAACAAAACTCATCTGACCTACACATCCATCCGTGGATCTCCAACCCTCCTAACAAATCCACCTCTAAACATGCTTCAGAAGTCCTGGAAGAGGTTACGAGTCAGTTGCACTATCCCTCCAGCATCCTCCTCTCTCCCAGTGCCACCATCATAGGCTGGAGGAGAAGCACTGGGGTAGATGACTTGGAGTAGAATTTGGGTGAGGGCCCTGAAGCTCCCACCCCCTCTGGCCCATGATGGGAAGACTGCTGCAAGAATCAAACAAAGCCTTGCCTAAGATTTGAAATCAGTTTGATTTGCTTAAATCTCTGATGTGGGTTATTGTTATCAGATAAGTGCATAACCATTGAGCTGAAAACAGAGGCTCAACAAAGGTCATCTCTGGTGATGTTAGTTGATAGTAGACTTTGTCTAGTAGATGGTTTTCTGAGTGGCCCAGGTATATCATTGGTTTATTTTGAAAGAGGAACAGAGCTTCCAGGATGCTTTTGACCCCACATTCCCTAATAAGTAACTGTCTGTATGTTTGTCATCAAAATATACAACCAGTTTTAGGTAATACTGATCAGATTGAATAGGTTTCATTGCTAGGAGTTGCAGAAAATATTCCTACATTTATAATTACTTTATGCATTCTCTCACGTAACCATCACAAATCAGCTTTGCTACCTATGCTCGTTCTTGGTTTTATCTTGAGAGAATTTAGGGAATCGGATAGTATTGCAACCCAAAAGAAACTTCTCAGTGCCTTCCTGTGATCTTTGAAAGCCCTATCAGACTTCTCCTTTCCTGTTGTCCTGGGCTGATATTGACCTGCTTTTAAAAACTCCTCTCTTACCCGTCCTTCATATTCGCTGTAGTTCTAGCAGTAGTCAACTACTTGCAAATGCCTGAATGTAGCAAGCTCTGCTAAACTCCTGTATACTAATTAATGCAAGTGTGAATTCATCCATTCACTCCCTCACTGCTACTTATATGCTAGGTATGGGGGGATGTCCTCCACTCCCCTGATTTCAGTCCACGCAGGCAGAGGTGATGCTGCTGATGAGAGCTTTGGTCTTGCTGCTGGAGGAGCTGTGTGGAGGCCAATCAGACACTGATATGAGGGAATTAGAGAGGCATCTCTGATAAGACAACTCCAAAGTAAGTCGTTTTGGTGAGAGGTGGGGTGGGAGAGTTAAGAGAGGAGGGGATGGCAGAGAGGAGGACAGGTGTGGACCAGGCAGGGATAGGTGAATGTTAAGGTCTTGGCGGTGAGCAGCACCAGCTGCAGGTGTGCAGTTTTAGGGCCTTTGGCCTGAGGCCTGAAGGCAGCCTTCCAGTGGTTTTCAGGTAGGAACATGGCAGGATGTGGACTGCTACAAAGGACCTTTCTTGGCTATTTCCTGTCTCCCCTGTTTCTCCATCTGGTACCCTGAATTGAATTTGATTCAATTCAGGCATCGCCGTTTCCGTGTGTTCTCTGGACTCCCTGACACTATTGCCTCCCTCCTCTGTCCAGTAGCACCTGGGGCATGCCAC
The DNA here is from genome assembly GCF_000164805.1 of Carlito syrichta. Taxonomy (NCBI): domain Eukaryota; kingdom Metazoa; phylum Chordata; class Mammalia; order Primates; family Tarsiidae; genus Carlito; species Carlito syrichta. The sequence continues at coordinate 879,302 of NW_007257477.1, read as the reverse complement.
TAGAGATAAGGTAACAATTGCTTTTATACTTTAAATGTTTATTTACTTGTGTGTCCTAGAACACTGGTTCTCAGGGTTTAAAGTGCAGGTTCTTGGTTCCCAACACAGATATTCTGATTTAGTCTGGAAGAGAGTCTGGGAGCCTTCATTTTAACTAATCATTGCAAAAGACAGTGAGCTTATTGAGGGCCCAGGCTTTACGTATTTGTGTGCATTCACCAACACACACATACATAGGTATATATACACAGACACCCATATACTTTTACTTCTCCATGTTTATATCTGGACAGTATTTCTTGACAGAGTGCCTGGTACAGATTTTCTGTGCTACAAATACTGATTGTTTGAATGGATGAAGCTGCCCCAATTTATGTGTGAAGGTATGTTGGAATCTAAGTTTAAAGCTCACAGGTGGTTCCAAAGCCAGGCCCCCTTCACAGCCTCACTGCCCCACAGTTGCCACATCGAGATGGCCTTTGAGAAGCAAGAAGTCCCACTGAACCACAGAATCCTAGAGACCCATAAATGGGGACAAGTGATCTTTAACTTGTGCTGTATAATTTCCCTTGTCATGTCAGTATAACCTGCAAGGATACTGCTATTGAGCACGAGTCAGTCATTGTGACAGGTCCTGGAGGGAAATAAAACTGTAAAATCTAGCTCTGACCTCCAAAAAGTCTAGGTCTACTGGAGGGTAAAAGGTAAAACTACACAAGCAATTGAATGACTGTGCAAGATTGTGTGGGCTACCTGGAGTACTGTGTGCAGAAAGGCAACAGGACTGTCCAGTGATTGAGGAAGAAAGGGAGACAGTGCCATTAGCCGAAGTGGTCTGCGATTCCTTGGATAAGGAAGTCCTTTTATGAGGTTTGGCTTTGGGAAGGTGTGAAGTCATTCCAGGTGAGATAAGAGATTGGAATCCTGGCAGGAGATGGGCCCATGAGAGGCGAGGGCTCCAGTTTGATTGGAACACAGGTTTGTGTGGGGAGCGATGGTTGAGGAGGCTGGTCCAGGTTTGGGAGGGTCTTAAATGAACGGTGGGAATATAATACAGTTGGGGATGTGTGGCACATTCAGCAATTTAAAAGTCTGTTGTCAGCTGGGTGCAGTAGCTCATGCCTATAATCCCAACTCTTTGGGAGGCCAAGGAGTTTGATACCAGTCTGACCAATAAAGCGAGACCCCCGTCTCTGCAAAAAGTGACTGGGCATTGGTGGCATGCACCCATAGTTCCAGCTACTCAGGAGGCTGAGGAAGGAGGCGCCTGAGCCCAGGAGGTCAAGGCTGTGGTGAGCTGTCATCATGTCACTGCACTCCATCCTGGGTGACAGAGTGAAATCCCAACTCAAAAAAAATATATTTATATATTTATACACACACACACATATATAGTCCTCAACTCAAAATCATCCTATTCATCAAGGTAATTTTAAAATCTAAGATAATAACCATGTGCTCCTCTTTCTAGAGAGTCCCTCCACACTTGACTTCCAGGTCAGAGGAAAGCAGCCTAAGGTGGAACTGGGAATGCTTTCATTCGGCTTTTTCACACAGAGGAATGTTTACCTGTCCCTGCCTGTCCCGTGTGCCCACGGTACACATATACCACCAAGCTGTCACATTCCCTGTCATGTAATGTGTTTGCCAGCACCTTCAAAGAAAACAGTTTTTAAAAAGTCAGAACTGTGATTTCCTTAGTTATGAATCCAAAACACAATGCTCAAGCCACCACACATGAGTTACAGAAAAGCTTTCCATTTACATGGACCCCATTGTTGTTGAAGCAAGACTCTTTTGCATGTCTAGACAAACAGCCTTGAATGTTTTCACCAGAGCTGTCGCTTCTTAATAACCCTTTGATCCAGGATCATTCCTTTTTAGTCTTGGATGGTAATTTTGCCCCAAGGAAGTCCAAGAGGTCTCACATGAAGACTTCTGTTTCATTTAGAGTTTGCCCCAAATACTGGAAGAAAGTTTTCTGCCATTTATATGGTGTTGAGTAGAAGGCTGTCACTTATTTTAAAATAGTTTATGTTCATAATATTTTGACCTACAATTATAGTGTGAAGCTGAGTCACCTGTCCTTGGGTTCACAGAGGAGCTTTCTCACACAACGACAAGAAAATGTGGAAAGTCTTATATGAGAAAATTTGACTCTCATCTCTCATGAGTTATTGCTTCAGGAATGCACTTTACCAAAGTTGATTCGAAACTATTTGTAATGGGGAAATAGCTGCACCTTTTGAAAGCAAAGAAGAGGCTTTACCCATGAAATCCCCACCTTCTTGCCAGTCTATACTGGAAGCTGAGAAGAGCTAAATCTGCTTATTCTCTGAATTGAGCCTGGAGCCGTTTGTTGTAGCCTTTTTCTTTTTTCTTTTTACCAAAACCGATTTTTAAATTATTGATCCACTTTACTTCTATATCTGAGTAAAGCTTTAACCTGACCCTTAGACATCAAAAATGCTTTAGTAGGAGCTCTTATTTTTGGAAAATGAAAACTTTCTGTGTCTATTAATGACAGAAAGTATTCCCCTGGTTTGTTTTTGAGATCCCATCATTGCATATACTCTGTCCCTTTAAAATACCCTTTTTGGAGGAGAAGGTGGAACAAACTTTCAGTAACTATAGTTTTTTCCTTTTTTTCTTAGATGGTTTAAGGAATTCTGCATGCCATAGTTCACATTCCACCATTATCCTATGTTCCACGTTCAAAGCCAAAGGTTAAAAATAAGTAAAGGAGACAAAATTAAAGCAAGAAGGAATTATCTCTTAATTGTTTAGAGACTCCTGCAGTTTTACAGGAGTTTCTGTTGACCTGGAGAATAGAGGAAAGCACGAAAGGCTTCATTCCTTACAAAACAAGTGAAACCGGCTCCTGCCCTCTTATTCAATACAAATAGGAAATTTAGAAAAAGTGGAATAGAAGGCTAGGCAGAACACAGATTGCTAGGCCTCTTTCATCAGGATTACTAAATTCATGTTACAGAACCAATCTGTAAGCTTTGGGTAACAGATCAAATAGAAACCAGTAGAACTGAGTCCACCCTGTTTCTCAAGGACAAAGGGTGAACCTTTATAAATGCTTCTCGATTAGAGGACATGTGCTTGTCCACCATTTTTGTTCTTTGTAATCGAAGATGGATTTAAGGAATCTAAAAAAATCTAAGGCTGTACTTAACTATTGTTAAGTACACGACTTTCAAGTAAAGAAGGGAACAGTCACACCCATTGTCTTCAGGGCCTCAGGGAATCCTAGAATATGTGACCTGTGGACTGTGCCATAGCTGACTAGTTACAGTGACTGTTGCTAATGTCAAATCTGTGTTAGGCCGGGCATGATGGCTCACGCCTATCCCAGCATTTCGGGAGACTGAGACAGAGGACTGCTTGAGTTCAGGAGTTTGAGGCCAGCCTGGGCAGTATAGCAAGCCCTCATCTCTTCCCCCCATCCCCCCAAAAAATTAGCTGAGTGTAGTGGTGTGCATCTGTAGTTCCAGCTACTACTTGGGAGGTTGAGGTGGAAGGATCACCTGAACCCAGGAGATCGAGGCTGTGGTGAACCATGATTGTGCCACTGCACTCCTACCTGGGCAAACAAGTGAGACTGACTCAAAAAAAAAAAAAATCTGTCAGTTAATAAAGAACTTGAAAAGTAGGTTAACAGGAGGCCAGGGGAAAAAAAATCTCTGTGTACTAGGTATTGTAAATAGAGAGGAAGTAGAATCAATGTAATTTGGAGTATCGTGTTAAAATTTAAAACTATAATAGTGAAATTTAGATTTTCTTATTCAGCTAGAGATGGTATAAAAACTTGGCAGAAGTGTGATGTTATTTTCTCTATCTGCTGGCCAGAATAGTACTATATACATGGGAATTTATAAGTTTTATCCACTCCTTTTCACTCCCTGACCTGTGTAAAAAGTAAACATGACCCCTAACCTTTCTGAAACGTTCTTTACCTTCAGGCTGAACACAGCCTTGGACAGAAAGTTTTCAGATAAATTCCATGGAATTAGTAACAGAGGCATACATTTCTTTTCTCAACAGGAAAAACAGTGACTCTTTCCCACAAAATAACTGTACAGAAAAGAAAGTCATAGTCCAAATGAAAGACAACCCAATAAAAAACATAAGCAAAAGATTTTGAGCAAACGTTTTTTCAAAAGAAGAAATATGAATGGCCAATAAGCACATGCAAACATGCTCTGCAATTTTAGGCTTCAGGGAAATGCAAATTAAGACCACAATGTGATACCACTAGAGTGGCTAAAATGAAAAAGACAACACTAAATGTTGGTAAGACTGTGGAGTGCTAGAACTTTTCATATATTGGGTGGGGGTGCCAAATGATTCAACCACTTTGAAAAATGGTTTGGCAACTTCTTACAGAACGGAACATACATCTATCTTGTGACACAGCAATTCTTCTCTTAGAATTAGGATTCCAAGAGAAATGAAAGCATATCTCCATGAATGGAAAGCAGATGCCAGCCATGGTGTAACTTTGAATAACCATGGAATAAAAACATAGAGAATGTGTCTGAGCTTGACATTTGGAATCTTTTCTTTAGATTGTTCTAGAGTGGACCCCTAGAGTAGGAAAGTAATCCTAACACGCCACTCAACTCTGCAGCTAACAATATTAGAAAATTAGTAAATGCTGTTTATTTGTTTATTTTAAAGCTATGCTAGTAATATATACAAATAGAATTATGTTATATTCTCCTGGTGAAACAAACCTTTCATTATATGGTCACATCTTTTCATTTCTAGTAATACTGTGAGAGGGACCCCCCAAAATGCAGAATCTATTTATAAAAAATTGTGTATTTATTCTTACATGTTTAAACTTTAGTCACCTTCAAAGTACTCTCCGTTTGATGCAATACACCTATCAAAATGCTTTTTCTACTGCTCGAAACAGTTTTTGAACTTGTTAAAAACTCGTTTTTTGTTTCACCACTTCCACATCGTCAAAACGTTTCCCTTTGAGGACTTTTTTCATCTGGTGAAACAGAAAAAGCCACTCAGGGTGAGACTGAGTGAATAGGGTGTGTGGGACACCAGGGTCATGCCGTTTTTGGTCAAAAACTGCTGAACACTCAGTGCTGTGTGGGCAGGTGTGTTGTCATGGTGGAAAAACAGTCACCTGTTTGCCACAACTTGGTACATTTCTTCCACAACGCAGCCTCTCCTCAACAATGCTAGCTGGTACACTGTTGCTGATGAGTTCCTAGAACTTTTAACTAGCAGAGGAAGCCTCTACTACAAGGGGTCTGCCCTCCAAAAGATAATTCTAGTTTTTTGGGGTCCCCTTGTGTTTCTCTTACAGTATATTTCATCTGACATTAATGTGGCTACATCACATTTCTTTTGGTTAGTATTTGTCTTCCATCTTCTTCCATTCATTTACCTTCTACTTTTTTCAACCTGTGTTTTAGGTTTACATCTTATAAACAGTGAGTTGTTAGAGTTCCTTTTTCGAAAGTTGATTGAGATTCTCCCCACCACCGTCTCTACTAATTCCAATTCTCCCACTTCTACTGACTTGGAAGATATAACTTCCTTTTTTTAAAGTAGCTGTTCTTGGACTTTTAACATGGCTATGTACTGAAGTCTAAGGTTAGCCAACACTTTACCTCCCACTGAGCAGTGTAAGGATTTTCTAATGCTTTTACCTCCAGCCTCCTCCCTTCGGGCTTCTTTGCAATTGTTTGATATTTTAGATGTCTTTTATTTTTATTTATCTCATTTTATTATTATTATTATTATTATTATTATTAGAGACAGCATTTTAGTCTGTCACACAGGCTGGAATGCAATGGCACCATCACTGCTTGCCACTGCTTTGACCTCCTGGGCTCAAGCGACTCACCACAGCCTTGACCTCCTGGGCTCAAGAGATCCTTCCACCTCAACCTCCCAAGTAGCTGAGACTACAGGCACACACCATCATGCCCGACTAACTTTTTAATTTTTTTGTAGAAACGAGGTCTCGCTGTGTTGCCCAGGCTGGTCTTGAACCCCTAGGTTCAAACAATTCTCCAGCTTCATCCTCCCAAAGTGCTGGGATTATAGGTGTGAGCTACTGCACCCTGCCTTGTTTTTCTTTTGAAACTCTGTGAGCTAGACCTTGTTACTTATTCCATCACAGTTTGTTTATATTTACTTACATGTTGATAATTTTTCAGTGTACCATTTTCTTGTGTAACTCAGACCTTCCCCAAAGGATCATTTTCCTTCTTCTAGGGGTACACTTTTAAGCTTATTTAGTGAAGGTATTTGGTGGTGAACTATCTCAGTTTTCTGAAATATATTTTGCCCTCATTCTGAAAGCTAGTTTCTCTGGTAACATAGACACTTAAGGGTTAGAATGAACTTCACTGAACATTTGGGTCAGCTTTTCCATCTCCAGAGAAAGCTGCCACTGGGCACAGAAGGAATACGTGACTTTTTCGGGGTTCCTGCTGATAAATGATTTCTTAGCCTGATACCAAAGATGTCCCCCAGCCTGTTCCCTTTCGTCTCCAAGCCAGAATCCTCAGCACCTATTCTGTCACCCTGTGGGAGCCCTTTGCATTACAGAAGTTGGTTTTCTTGTTGTTCTCCAGCACGATGTGCCTAGGCTTATGTCATTCTTCCCAGGGAGAATGTCCTCTCCAAATTTCTCTTTTTACCTTGTTCTAAGTTCTATTCCTCCATCATGGCAGCTTTCCTGACCACTGTAGCCCTTGGGGATCTTTTTCTGCCCCTCACCTCTCCAACACCTGCAGAGGGCACTTAGCTTTGGGTGCTTGTGCTTTTATCTCTTTATAGCATGTTTCTCCAACTAGAATGTAGTACATCTAGGTCATTGGTCTCTAAACCTTTTTGATCACGCAGCCGTCAGTGAACAATTGTTGAACATGGACTCCAAATAGAGGTATATGTATATACATATACATGAATGTGAACATATACTCCAAATATATGTTTATTTTCTTATAAACAATATATATAGCACTGTGTATGTTATAAACACTATAAAATCCACAAAATTGTTTACACTTTAAAAAATAAGCAAGTTCAATTTCTTCATCTTTTTAAATTTTTATTTTATTCCTGTTTAATTAAAGGCATAATGTAAGTTTCAAAAAACAAACCAAAAAAGCTAACCTGGTAGTCAAGATAATATGCTTCTAAGTTGTTAGCTTCTGACAAGGAGTGGCCATATGATGTAAAGGACAGATGACTTAATCAGCTTTCTCCTTTCCTTTTTTTTGTTTGTTTTGAGGGATACAGTCTTGCTCTATTGCCCAGACTGGAGTGCAGTGGGACAATCGTAGCTCACTGCAGCCTCAAACTCTTGGGCTTAAGCAATCTTCCCACCTCAGCCGCCTGAGTAGCTACGACTACAAGCTCGTACCACTATGTCTGGGTAATTTTATTTTTATTTTATAGACTAGATCTCACTATGTTGCCCAGGCTGGTCTCAAACTCCTGGCCTCCCACCTTGGCTTCTCAAAGTATTGGAATTATAGGCGTGAACCACTGCACACAGCCCTTCCTTAAAAAAAAAAAAAGCCCCAAAAAGTGACTGAGACTCAAAGCCTTTACATAAGTGTTGCAGGAAATTTGGTCGTGTGATAAAGGTAGTTTGCCTTCAGTGTTGGGTTTTGGATTTGGCTGTTTAGAATGAGCAGGAGTACAGCAGTTTTAAAAGTCATGCTGAATCAGCAGCATGAGCAAGGCAGCATGGCTTTCATTTTAGCCATGCAGTTGGAGGGGAAAATGACCAGGGAGCATACTCCTCGTGGCTAATATCCTTTAAGGTTTTTCCAAAATCATGAAATCAGAACTTGAGAGCTTAGAAGAGACCCTAGGAAGCTACTTGTGGATAAGGGGGAAAAAAATAGAAAGGGAAATGGAATAAGCCAAATAAATGAGCAGGATTCTTTTAGTTCTCAGCAGGAAACACATGTTTATCTGGAAAAGATTTTGGTTAGACAGGTTGTTTGTATAAGAATCTTTTTTGTGAGGAAGGAAGGTTGACCTGGGCTTGGAGGCTGGGGTGGGGGTGGGGAAAGCAGTCCCTAAACTTCCAGTGCATTCGGAAAAACACTCAGATTTCAAACAAAGATGGCGCCCTACATTCAGAGGGTGGAGGGATGAGGGGTGAGAGGTCTAATCATGCTATTTGCTTACTTTTAAGTGGTGGTGCATACTCATTTTATAAAAAGGGATGATTAAATGCTAGTTTTAGTATTCATAGCTGTAAGAACAGAAACGTAACTTTTAAAAAGATATGGAAAGATGTTTAGGGTTAAAAGTAGTTGGCATCACAACATTCTGAGTACGATCCCGCTGACTGAAGGCTGTGCCTCTGTGTGGTGTATACATTTGGCATGTCCACCAAGATATTTAGTGATTGCTAATATAGTAAGATTTAAGATGATTTTCAAAAGGTACTCCTCTTTGTAGTTTTCTGTACACTTTTTTTTGTAGTGATTGTCATATTATCTCCATAAACAAGAGCAGTAACAAAAGCAAAAAGAGACATCCTACATGTTGTCCCTGCTCTGACAGCTGAGGCTAGGCTACAGCGACATTGTTCTCTTACGTCACATTTAAAAGGTTGTCAGGAGAACAAGGGCTCATGAATAGTAAAGTTTCTCCCTAGTAAAATTTAGTAATTGAGGACAGAATAAAATTTTCAAGTAATTGGAAAATGCTTACATTTTAAAGCATATAAAACATAGATACCATGTATATGCTATGTATATTTTTTTAAAAGAAAAAAATCTCAAATACAAATCTAATATAAGCTTGGAGCTCATGATAATGCCATTTTGAGGCAGAATAGTAATGAGAGCCATGATAGGACTGCCCCCTACATGATCCCATCCAAATTTGATAGAACAGAAACACTTTTCCTCATCATCCTTAAACCTTCTGAGGAATGCTTAATTTTCATTTTTTATTTAATTTATATTTAATATTTTAATTTTAAGACAGGGTCTCACTCTGTCACCCGGGCTAGAATGCAGTAGCATGATCATGGCTCACCGCAGCCTCAAACTCCTGGGCTCAAGTGATCCTCCTGCCTCAGCTTCCTGAGTAGCTGGGACTACAGGTGTGTTCTATCACCCCTGGCTAATTTTTTTTTTTTTTTGTAGAGACAAGGTCTTGCTATATATTACCCAGGCTGGTCTCGAATTCCCACTTCAGTCTTCCAAAGTGTTTGGATGATAGACCTGAACCACCATGCCTGACTGATTGTCATTTTTTAAAAAATGGAGAATGAAGAAATGGCAGCTAGAAGCCTATATAGGAATGAAATCAATGGAGAAAAATGAAATATTTGTAGAATCATAGCAAGAGAGTGGGAATCCTTAACATTTGTGCAGAAGGAAACTGGAGGATTCTTGGCAGTTGCTGGTGGGGGATGGGAGGGCATATCCATCATTAGATTACGTGGGCAGGAAGAAGTAGACACGATAGTTGGAGATTATTATGGTAAACGTTTTCTACATGTGCGTCACCTCATTCCACAAAGAGTTTAAAGAAGCTTACAGAAAATACATATGGCAGTAAAATATCAATAAGAAATGAAGACAGGGTAAGTACAAATACATGACTATAAGATGTATAGTTCCTCAGTACATGACTATAGCAAATATAGCCCCGCCCATATTTCCTCTCAGCCCGCAAAAGAAGGCCAGATAGGCTGGGGATTCACACCCTCCTTCCCCTGAAGCAGCCATCAGCCTGTGACAAGTGGGAACAGGAGGGTGAACACCCCAGTTTCCTCACCCCCTGAAGGTGTTCTGCCAACTCCTTGAGAACCCCAGTAGGGACTGAGCCTCAGTCACCCACACTGGAAGCCTCTCAGTAACACGTTCATCGTGGATTTGCTTTCCTTTCCTTTCTCTCTTCTGTAATCCCCTGGTGTTTCTGGGGATTCTTTCCCAAATAAACTACTTGCCACTTAAGTCCGGAATTCTGCTCCTAATCCAAATGAAGATAGGTGTAGACAGAACAGAGCAAGGTTAAGCAAAGCAAGAGAAGAAGGATCTGAAAGTCTCTCTAGTTGTTTATCTGGGTGACTTCCAGGAAATTGGTACTATGATCCAGGAGGAAGAGTGAATTGAAGAGGGGCAGGGAGGGTTCAACCCAACAAATGTCAAGTTTTGGGTAGTTTGGGAATATCATGAAGGGATTGAGAAGCTTTAGAAATAAGTTTAGTAACTAGAGCCAGAGCTAGCCGGGTACAGTGGTGCACACCTGTATTTCAGACACTCGGGCGGCTGAGGCGGTAGCATCACGTGAGACCTGGAGTTTCAGACCAGCTTGGACAACATAGTGAGACCTCATTACAATGAAAGAAAAAAAAAGAAGCTAGAACTGTGTATTTGGGAGTCTTCAGTATACAGGCAATTGATGAACAAACATCCAGAAAGATGGCATTCAGTGAACTTTGGGGCACGCACAAAGTTGGGTGAAAGAGAAGAGCCAGTGAAGGAGACTGAGAAGAAAACTGTAGAGGGATGAACCAGGTGCTGTTGTTGGAACCAAGGTCCCATTCTTCAAGGACCGAGAAGGAGGGGAGAGTTTGTACTTGGGAGTTTGTACAGATCCCAGGCATGACAAAGGTAAGAAGATGGCAGAGGAAGAGGGGAGGCCAGGATTCTCCTCTCATAATGATGTAATGAGAGGCTTTGCCCATGGCTCCACATGGAACTTTGGTGCTGTTTTGATGGCACCACACTGACGTTCTTTTCTGCTCACCCATCTGCCGGCAGAGTAGGCTAGAGCAATGGGTGAGCATGGGCTCAGCTTCCACGGGTGCTATGAGCCACGAGTCCCACCCAAGAGAATCATTCTAGGAACAAATTCTTTTCCTCTCTTCCTTGTGTCATCCCAGAAGTTATAGGTGTTTGTGTGGGCTGAGCATGCTCAGAGGGAGCCAAATCCCTGAGAAACGCTGTGTGTAGGAGCCTGTAGAGTCAGGGCTCATAATACAGCCAGTCTGATCACTCTGAGTTTGGAAATAGTCGCAAGTCATATTGTTAAACTCTTGGAAAGCACAGGAGATTCTGTCTCACTCAGTGCCATTTGAGAGGTTTTTGCTGCCATATTTAAGCACATAACCCTTTGCTGCATCCTTTGTTGCTGGAGCTGGTACCCATTCCCGGAACCCTTTCCCTGTCCTGGTCCACCAAGTTCTCCTTCCACTTCTCCAAACAACAGCTAATCTGGAAATCTCCCTTAATTAATTAGAGGGTGAGGTGTGCAATTCCTGTGATTCCTCCTGCAAACAGTGCCATTCCACTCACCCACTGGTGGTGTATACTTGTAAATACTCACATATGTTATATATTTGCTTAATGCATGTCCTGATCTTTCTCTGTTTGTGTGATTATTGTCTCAGCCAGGGTTCATCTGTGTTGACATTTGTATGGATCATTCTCTATGCAGATGGTTTGGTGATCAGAGAGTTGCTTATTCAGTGTGTTTGAGAATGTTAAGCAAAATTTTCTTGCTACCTTTTCTCATTATCTTTAAGGGATATAGGTTTGAGACTTAAACAGCATAATATTTTCTGGATTTTTCCTAACTAGTAACTTTTGGCTCACTCTAAGGTTTTCATGTTTGTTTTTCTCACAGTTGTTCCCTCCCACATGCAAAAATGATAAAATAAATATCTCAGGAAGAAGAAAAAAGATGTTTGATAGTATACTCGGTAAATCAGTAATAGCAAACATAGTCTGGCGTCTTGACTTCTGTCATTGGCTGCTTGACCTCACTTTGCCTTCCTGTTAGGTTCTGTTTCCTCACCAGAAAATGTATGACTTTCCAGGGATACCAGAAGAACTGATATGAATAAAGGACAGAGTGTAGCGTGGTGTGGAAGAGTCTAGTGACTGTTCTGGCACTAGCTAGCTAGATTAATCTAGGGCATGTTAACTTCTCTAGGTAATGACTTCCTAGGTATTCATTCTTCTTCTAGACAATTAGACAATTGAGTTAAAAATCCTATTTCTAGAATTCTATGGGAATGTGAATTAAGGGTTTTAACAACAATTACAACAGGTAACAGTTATTGCCTTCCAGGTACTTTTCTAGTTATGTTGTACTTTTTAACTCATTGAGTCCTCAAAATGGCCCTATGAGGAACATATTTTTCACATTCTATAGAGGAGGAAACGGAGGCACAGGATGTTAAACAACTTGCCCAAGGTCACCTAGCTTCTAAAGGGGAAAAGTAGTATTACACCCTGGGCTGAGATCCCACATCCTCAGCCACCGTGCTGTCTTGCCCGATGTTGTGTAGAAAGGCTGTTCAACCTCTTCCGCATAGCTGCTTCAAGACAAGCCAGAGATCTTAGTAAACCATCATGCTTTTGCTATAAGGCAAATTCAACTCAAAGGTTAAATTGTATTTTACACTGATTCAAAGTTATTTTCTTTTTGCATTCTATATCAGTTCTGGAAACTAAAAAGTGTCATGCCATACATTTTTACTCTCAGATTTAATTGGCTTATAATCATTTTGAAAATTAGGAGCTGTGATCCATGCTTTTACCCCACATGGGAATGTTTCAAAAGTCCTTTCAAATATATATTTCTGTGGCTGGCATACAAAACCTTAAATTCAGGGAGATAGAGCAGAAGACTTAAAGAGGGTGAGGCATTGACTATTTTTGAGATAAAGCTAAAACATTTTTGCAGAGGCTTCAGAGACAAAAGTGGCTCTGCCACAAAAGCCTCACGTGACCAACACAAGTTCCAGTTCTGCAGAACTTTTTGCAAATGAAAATTTGCCCTGGGGTGATGTGGTGACTCCTAGGCACTTGTGCATTCTAAAGTTCTCAAAAGGAGTGTGTGGGGTGCAGTCAGGTCTGAAGAGAGAATTTGGGTTCAGAATAGTTCATCTTCATTATATTTGACATAATGGCGCTGCACCCTGTCTTTTTTAAAACCAACTCCTGGTGAGGCAGATCCGGCTGGAGGCCTGCACCCCTCTGGAGACTGGAATGTGAATTTTCCTGCTGGGGCACAGAGCCAGCTTCTTATTTACTTAGAGGGCGTGGTCACCTCAGGGGCCAAACAGAAGTTGCAATGCAAGTTCTGGTACAAAGCATGTTCGGGTTGCCTGACATGTCTGGCTAAAAGTATTATCTGAGAGATTTCTCAAAGCTCTGGTTGATTTAAGGCACAGCAGATTCAATCTTTTTTTTTTTTTTTAAGTTCTTTTAACTCAGTCCTAAGTAAACAGGAGGCTGCTGCCAACACTGAAGAAATACCCCAGCATTCCGATGTGAAGTGTGCTTCAAGGCTGCAGGCTGGTGGGCAGCATGCAAGGGGAGAGCTCTTTCTTTTGTTTATGGTGTCAATCCACAGCACGGTGACAGTGAAAGTCAGTGGAAGCCATGGGGGCCCCAGTTTTTTGTTTGCTTTGTTCCCCTGAATTATTTATTTTTATTCACACATGATAACTGTACATATTTTCACAGTACACGTGATCATTTGATATATTCATATAAATCAAATAAGGGTCATTGGGATATCCATCACATCCCATATTTATCTTTTTTATACTAGAAACTATTAAACTTTTCTATTTTGAAATGTACAATCAATCAATATTAATTATAGTCGCCCTACTGATCTATTGAACACTAGGTCTTATTCTTTCTAAGTGTACATTTGTACTATTGTGGGGTTTCTTTTTTTGTTTTTTGTTTTTTTAGTCAGAGTCTCACTCTGTTACCCAGGCTGGAGTACAGTGTGCGTACTCATGGCCACCACAGCCTTGATCTCCTGGGCTCATGAGATTCTTCTGACTCAGCCTTCCAAGTGGCTTGGAGTACAGGTGCGCACCACCACGCTTGGCTGTCTTTTTTATTTATTGTAGAGATGATGTCCTGCCAAGTTGCCCAGGCTAGTCTCAAACCCCTGGGCTGGGGCAATTCTCCCAAAGTGCTGGGATTACAGGTGTGAGCCACTGCGCCTGGCTGTTTGTACTTATTGGTCAAACTTTTTTCACTCTCCACTTTCCTCCTCTTCCTGGTCTCTGGTAACCACCAGTCTACTCAAGAAATCTACATTTTTAACTCCCACATGTGATGAAAACTTGTGATTTTTGTCTTTTTGTTCTTGACTTATTACACTTAATGACCTCCAGTTCCATCAGTGGAATTAAAGGATTCTGATTTTTTTAATGGCTGTGTTGTGTGTATTTTTTTATGTGACTAGATGTCTTGCATATTCCCAAGTGTGTGAATGTTTGCACGTGTGTGCATTTGCTTTTTAAACAAAAAGAGCTCACTTGCAAAAGAATACAGAACAGGAGAAAGGTGGACCAGACACAGCCCCTAGGTTGCGCGTAAGGGAAGAGACAGGTGCACTTCCAGCTACAGTGGGAACAGAGGGTGGTAGTGTGTCACCTGGCTGCAGGATTCAGGGCAGGCCGCTATATCGCTAAAGCAGGTAGGTTGTGTCTGAATTAACTAGTTGGGAAAAAAGAGGGAAGGGCCAAAGGCAGGAGCCAAGACAGCAAGACATGCCTGGCATGGCAGACAGTTACAAGCAGATCTTCCCTAAATCCTCCAGTTATAAGGAATTGGCTGGAAAATTCATAGGTCATGCTACTGCTGTGGCAATAGCTGTTGAGGAAAAAAAAAAGAATTCAATTCATGAAATATTAAAAATGCAAGTGAGCTAGCCTTTTAACCAATCATCATAGTAGTAAGGGATTAAATAAGTAAGTTCTTGGTAATTAGGCCCCCAGGGAAAATTTAATTTGCATCTAGGTATGATAAGTGTTTATTATTTCAATACAAGTTTTGCTTTGGCCAGTACTGAGCAGAGTCTCCAGCTGGTGATAACATAGGCTAGATAGAGGGTGATCTCATTAGCCTAATTTTATCTTCTGCCAACAAGGGAACATTAAAGTCTGTTTACTTTGTGGTTACTAAATGACTTCTGGAAATATCATGGAAGAGAGCAGTATAGTACAGTCGCTTCTTTTCTTATGCGATTCTTATATGCAGTTGTAAGATCCTGTCAGGAATATTGATTATGACACTATCCCCATAGGGCTGAGGACAGGGTTGTGTTTTATCTTCTTAAGAGAGATGAGAAACCTGAGAATTTAAATAATTAGGCTGCTTGCCCAAGATTACACATACCTTCTAACAAAAACTGCAGCAGTTACAATTTTAACTCGGCTAGTCTCTGAAGATATTGAAGTGTTGGCCAAATTTTTTTTAATTAAAAAAAAAAAAAGGTTTTCTTTTTTGTTTTTGTTTTGTTTTTAAGAGAGAGGCTCATTATATTGCCCAGGCTGGTTTCGAACTCATGGCCCTTAACAGTCTTCCCATCTTGACCTCCCAAAGTGCTAGAATGACAGTTTTGAGCCTCTGCACCTTCCTGCACATTCGTTTTTTTGGTTTACATTTAGTTTTTTGCAATTTCTTGTGGAGACTCTGAGTTTTATTGTTAAAAAGAGTGTGTAGAACTTGAGATGGTTACAGTGTATATTCCTGCTTACTGGTATTTTTTATAGAAAAAAATTTCTAGAAGTTGAATTGCTGACTAAAAGGACATTGAAACTTTGACTAAATATTGTCAAATTGGTCTCCAAAAAATTATTTTTGAACTAGCTACATGTTTTGAATGCTGCAATGTACCTAGCTTTGTGCTTAAGTACTTTGTATATGTTAACCTGATTCATTCCTTGCAAAAACCCCAGGAGGAAGGCACCATTTTTTTTCTAGACAGGATCCCTAAGATTTGGCAAGAAATACAGAGTCCATGTGGCAAAGCCCGCACTGGAGCTCAGTTTATCCTTTTTCCAGCTGGATGGGGGCACCTATTTCACCCCACTCTTGTCAAAATAGGTGCTTTCGCAATCCTTTAAGTATTTGCCAACTTAGGAGGTAAAACGTGATGTGGCTTCTGGTTCTTATATGTCCATCTGGGGTAGGGCTGAATATCTTGGCGTGTTTATTGGCTGTTTGCACGTACAGTTTCATGAATTACCTGTTCACATCCTCTGCCCCATTTTTACTGGATTGTTTATCCTTTTTTTTCTTACTGATTCTACATATTATAAATAGTAACCCTTTGTCATGTGTTGCAAATCCCCTCTCCACCTGTTTGTTTCTTTCAACTTTCTGCTGTGTGTCTTTGCCAGATAGAACTTTCAGTTACTTAATTCGCACATCTGTGAGTCTTTTTTTGGCTTTAGAGTATTATTATCCTTATTCTATCCTAGGAGTGTAATATTTTTCTGTGTTTTCTTGTTTTTCTGTAATTTCCTCCTGAACATGAATCTAAGATTATCTTAGAAATCTTCTGTTTCTTCCAGGTTTTTAGATTTATTAGCAAATTAATTTTGCATGATTCCTTAAATTTTCTTTGCTTCAGTGATTAATTTAAAGCATTATTGAGGAAGTAAGCTGTATTTTACTTGTCACAAGTCACAGCAAACATTAGAAAAATTCTAGTGGAATTATTCAGAAGATGTAATGGTGCAATTTTCAGTCTTCAGATTAGGGGCCACTGTTTTAAAAACATGAGGTTAGAAAAGGAACTTTGCACCTATTCTAGGTTAATTTCTACCTATTCTAGGTTGACAGAGATGGTCCTATACCAATTGCTTTTGGGCAGGCCTGTCATAGTCGGTGTGTGGGCAGTTCCTCCTTCAGTTTGGGAGGATACCAGAATTAAAGGAGAAGCATGAGAAATGTTGTTTCACCAGCCAGCAGTTACAGCCCATAGATGGACCCGAGATCCCAGACAACTGTGGCTAGGAGACTGTGCTGAGGTCACATACTGTCGTGTCAGAGCCCTAGGAAACCCATGGTTGGTGTTGCAAGAGATTGGCCCAAAATGGCCAATTATAACCAAGCAGTGGGCATCTCAGGGGCTTCCATAGGTCTAACCTTGACACAGGTCTAACCTTGATAAATGAGAGTCCTAATAAGGTCTTTAGGAAAGCATGGTGATTTGGGGTGGGAGGTGATGTTTTGGATCTTGAAGAAAGAAAAAAATAAATAGTATTTGAACTATCAAACTTTCTCATACATTAGGTGCGGCTAGATTAATAACATGACGTTCTTGTTCCTTCCTTTTAAATATACAGCTACTCTCCAGAGAGACCGAATCTTCAAACATTTTACCAGGAAGCGCCAAAGGGCTATGCGAAGGCGAGTCCACCAGATCAATGGACACAAGTTTATGGCCACGTATCTGAGGCAGCCCACCTACTGCTCTCACTGCCGGGAGTTTATCTGGTAAGAGGCTTCCTGACAACTCTCCTCCCGGGGGCTTCTCTCTAACAGAGTCTTCCTCTGGTTATGTGTGACTTCAGGAGAAAGCATCGCAATCAAGAATTCTTTTAGGATCTAATTTTTGCCTCTTATTCTAATATATTAGCCCAGTATTTTTAATCCCCTTTGCAAACAAAACAAAACAAAATAAAAAACTAAATAATTTACAGATCCAAGTTTTAGATATTATTTCTTATTTTAAATCATCTCAGAAAAGATGTTAATGAATCATAGACTGGTCAAAAAGCATAAATCAGGGAAAGAAGCTAATCAGTCAGTAACTAGATCATCAATAAATCAGGTAATCAGTCCCTGGGGACAAAGGAAAAATCGACAGTATTGCTTTAAGAAGGCATGCATCACATGATGACTTATAGAAATTAGTGGTTGCAAGGAAACTAAGCACACAGTAATTATTTATTTATTTTGAGTTGGAGTCTCACTTTGTTGTCCAGGCAGGAGTTCAGTGGCACAATCACAGCTACTGTAGCCTTAACCTCCTAGGCTCAGGCCATTCTTCTGCCTCAGCCTCCAAGTAGCTGGGACTACAGGCGTGTGCCACCACTCCTGGCTAATTTATTTAGTTTATTATAGAGATGAGGTCTCACCATGTTGCCCAGGCTGCTCTTGAACTCCTGGACTTGGGCAATCCTCTTGCCTTGGCCTCCCAAAGCACTGGAATTACAGATGTGAGCCACCAGGCCCAGCAGCACACAGTCTTTTTAAGCCTCATGGTATGTAGCAGAAGGTCATAGCCTTTAGTGATCAGATACTATAATCGAATCCCTGACAAATGGGAACTAAGATAATTAAACATAGAAAAATTCTAGAGATTTGGGGCCGTATGTTACCAGACATACAGCTGAAGCTTAAGTCTCAGTGTCAGTGGCAAATCTACAGTGTAAAATAAATTTAAGCAATAGTTATCTTCAAAGAGAGCAACAGTAAGCATATTCCTTTGGAACAGAAGATAGAAATACCCCCTCACACACACCTGCATGCATGTACTACACACGCATCTCAGAAGGAGAAAGCAGTTTAGTAGCATGAAAGGAGATCTGTGTTTTTGTTGCAAGCTTCAATCATTTTGTATTATGAAGGCAGAAACCCTTGGTTCACAGTCATTTCTGAATATTCTGCTATGGCTTTGGATTTTATAACGAATTAGCAGTCAGAACCTAGAGTTAGTTAGTGTTTCTGACATTTTTAATCAAGAAGAGACCGTTGAAGCCCTAAATCAGCTGTTGATACAAAGCCTACAAATGTGTCATAACTATAATCTTTAGGAAAAAATGTCTATCGCTGTTTTGGAAGGGGTGGCAAATGAGCAGCTCTGGCATCTCTGAGCCCATGTTCCTTCTTTGCAGCAGTCTGCACACTCTGGGTGGCCACAGTCCTACTCTCTGGATCACTTAACCTGAAGATGCCTGCCCATTGCAGTGTATTTCATGTCACACCACTCTGTTTTCCTCTTTTATGTGACCTGCCTAGGCCCTGTAGGCATTTGTGGTGATGATCTCTGACCTCAACTAACATTCGTAATGGAGCCTTATTTGTTAACTTCACTGACTTATTTCCACCAAGGAACTCTTAACCACGTCCTCACAACTAGCCTTTAACTCTCTCAATGCACACACACTCTCTCTCTCACTTAAAATGTTGATGTATGTATTACATATATATGGTTAAGAGTATATACTCTGGCATTCAGTCTTATCACCAAGTGGACATATGACTTAGTCAGGTTATATAATCTCTCAGTGTCTCCTCATTTACAAAGTAGAGACAGCAATTTAATTTTACTTATACAACTCACTTTCATAGAGCACTTGAAGTGTCAGGCACGATGCTAAGCACTTTACATTATCAACTTGTTTTTATCCTCACAGTCACTCTGGGAAGTAGGTCCTGTTATCATCATTCCCTTTTATGGATGAGGAAACTGGCTGAAAGCGTCAGGCCATCTCACTTCAGAGTCTGTGTTCTTAATCATGCTATCATGTGTGATATCTCCTGTGGCTTTTTGTGAGGATTAAATGAGATTGTGTTTATCTGCCACTTGGCCCAGCACCTGGCACATCCCACGCACTTAGTTAATGTGGTCTTTGTTAATGAGAATAATATCCCTGTCGCCCGTAGAATGTATTAGGATATTAGGGCAGGACAGAGACGGAAGCTGTGTGCCTGATAGGCATATTGTGGTGGCAGCTCAGCGTCCTGTGGACTCTGAGGTGATGGGGCCACAGGGACGAGGGCAGGTGCTCTGAATCAGGCAACTGCCTAGGCTGATGTGTGCTTCTGTACATGTGTCTGTGTCTGTTTGCTTCAGCATCTGTACATCTTTGTATGTATATGAGAGATGATAGGTGGCAGAGTCACTCTTTAGGCTGAGACTCAACCATATGTAGAAATGAGAGTTCATTTCTATTGAGGACAGGTGATTACTGTAGAGGAAAGTGGGATGGGAATTGTTGTACCCACCCATCTGTATCATCTAGACCAAGCATGTCCAATCCATGACCTATGGGCTGCTTGTAGCCCAGGACAGCTAGTAATGCAGCCCCACAAAATTTTTTTTGACATCATGTGTGTTTTAGCATTTATTTTCTTCATGACCCCATGCGAAGTTCCATTTTTAGAGTTCACAATCACACCTTATTCATGACATCACTTTTGGGCAGGACAAACATTTGTGAACAGCTGTTTTCAATGATGAAGCACACGAAAAGCAAAATTCGAACACACATTCCTGACGAGCACCTTGAGAACTCACTAAGAATTGCAACCACTTCCATCAAACCAGACATTGATAGATTAGCTTTACAAAAACAAGGTCAAATTTCTCACTGGTTTTCTATAGTTCTCATTTTTCTAAACTTTATAATAAAAAAAAAATATATATATAAGAAGTCTTGTTATGTATATATAATAACTATATTATATAATTTATGTGCAGCCCAAGACAATTCCTCTTTACTCAGTGCAGCTCAGGGAAACCGAAGGATTGGATACTCCTGATCTAGAACATTCTAATCTGTCAGATTATATGTGTGTCTTATGGTAACAAACAAAGGCTCAAAAAACACATCATCTCTGCTTCTTCTCTGGAACTGTGTTTTTCATAAAGGAGTAGAAGATGAAACGTATTTTCCTTAAGGACTATAGGAGAGTTATTGCTGAAATATTTGACTGATGGTCATTTTCTTCTCCTTGACAGGGGAGTCTTTGGGAAACAGGGTTATCAATGCCAAGGTAAGAAAACATTTTAAAAACGCTGTTTAATCTTGTTCCTATATTAAAACAATGATTATACCAAGAGAAAACAGGATGCATTCCATTAATATTATGATAAATAACTGTAAGTCAAAGGAGACTCCTGTGTGGTCATAGCTATTTAGTTTGGGTTAGATTTTGGCTATATTTTAGACAGTATAGAGGGGATTTTTTATTTCTAAAGCGAGGATACCTAGTAGAGTTTCATTGTTCTAAAGTTCTATCTCTGCAATAGCATGAAAGGATTTAAAGGTAATGCCATTTTGTGAGTATACCTTTAAATTTTGAAGACAAACCTTGGTTGTTTACAGTCCCATTATCAATAGGGGTAAACAGTAGCCAATGCTGTTTTCTCCATACCTACTTAGGGAATAGAAACTATTATTTAAGTTTGTTGGGTTTTTTTTGAAATTTTCTAATTTTAAAGAAAAAAGTAAGCAATGTCCAAACTTAAGCTGTGAATGATCTTGAAAGTTATAACAGGCTACATTTATTTTACTTTTCACAATTCTAAGACAAAACCAATTGACTAGTGTTCCAGCAGAACTGGAATAAGATACAAAGGAAGGAGTGAAAGAAGAGCCCTTACCCAAGTGGTTTAGCTAGGCTGGATCAGGCTTGCCTTGTATTTGGGCCTCTTGTAACCTTTGACTTAAGTATCATCACATGGTATATATATGTAGTATCCATTTCCATATATAGATGATTGATAAAATAGCACTACCTATCCTAGAGTGGTTGCCTCCATGCAAATAAGGAAGTACCACCTCCTCTTCCGGAGAAGAAGGAAAGACATTATTTCCCTTGGTGAAGTGAATAAGACCTACTCTTGGATCTAACTTTGACTTAATATGTATATGCAATTTCATTAAGCTGTCAAAGTTAGGGAGAAAAGTGACAACAATAATTGACTTATGTGCTTTTAATCTCAGCCCCATATGAAAAGATAGTTTACAAGCCACAATCCATGCCTCCCTGGCCCAGGGGTATGCCCTGCAGTCCTCTCTGGCCCATCTTAGGCACATCAAGACAAGTTGAGAAGCTCGGATAGACAAGACTACAGTTTTGAATTTAAAATATGTGATTTATAATGTATCTTTGTTGTTATTTTATTTATTTTCCTCTTTGGCCTGTATTGCCAGGCTATTTGATAGCCTGATTTTTCCATGGGTCACCTGCTGTTTAGAGAACAGCAAAAAAATATTAGGAGACATGAAGACACCACTTTGTTGTCATCTTGCTAAGGGATATAAATGCCTGACTGGAGAGAGATATACCAGGCTAACAGTGATCAAAAGCAAACTAGGGTAGGTGTTTTGGACAAAACTGACTTCAGAGCAAGGAAAATTAGCAGGGAGAGAGAGAGAGGTGATAATAAAGAATCATTTTTCCAAGAAGACATCACTGTCTCGAACATGTATATACCCAACAACAGGCAATAAAATATATGAGACAAACTGATAGAACTTCAAGGAAATAGAGACATGTCTAATATTAGAGTTGGAGACTTCAGAGTCTCAGTAATTAATATATCTAGTAGGCAGAAAATCAGTAGAGATGTAGTTGGCCTAAACAACATTATTACAATTAGGTCAAATGAACATTTATAGAATACTGTACCCAATAACAGCAGATTCCACATTCTTCTCAACCTCATGAGGAACATTTATCAGCATACGAGGTCTGATACTTAAGTTCACAAACTCATCCTAGAAAACGTGCTACATACCTCATTACTGAATATCACTATGGTCACCTTAAAAATACTCCCCTTGGGAAGCTATGCACTGATGCCAGCACCTAGTCCCTCTGTCTAAGCAATTTTGGAACTCTTTTTCTGGAATGGCCATCAGAGCTGTTGTCTCAAGAATGTCAGAGTTTGAATTAGAGCAACGAACAAACATTAAATTTCTTGTTAAACTTGGCAAAGAGTGTAAGTGAAATCGGGGACATGTTAGTTCAAGTTTATGGGGATAATGCCATGAAGAAAACAGCAATGAATAAATGAATTAAGTATTTTTTTGAGGGGAGAGAAAGCGTCACTGATGCAGAGGTCAGGACGGCCAGTAACTAGCAGAACTGATGAAAATGTGGCAAAAATTAGTCGAGTTGTGTGTCAAAATCATCAGCTGACTGTGAAAAGCATAGCAGAACAAACATACATCGATAGAGAAACAGGAAAATCCTAACTGAAAATCTTGACATGAGAAAGGTGTGTGCTAAAATGGTCCCTAAGGAGCTCTTATATCATAAAAATGCACCAAGTCACACAGCACTGTCTGTGAGGGAGTTTTTTGTCAGTAAACAAATAACTGTACTGCAACACCCTCCCTACTCACCTGACCTGGCCCCCAGTGACTTTTTTCTTTACCCAAAGATAATGGAAATGTTGGAAAGAAGACTTTTTGATGACATTCAGGACATCAAGGATAATACGGCAACAGCTTTGAAGGCCATTCCAGAAAAATAGTTCCAAAATTGCTTTGACAGGTAGACTAGGTGCTGGTGCCGGTGCATAGCTTCCCAAGGGAAGCACTTCGAAGGTGACCATAGTGATATTCAGCAACGAGGTATGTAGCACTTTTTCTAGGATGAGTTGGTGAACTTAATTATCAGACCTCGGAGACCACATTCTGAGCCATAAAACACACCTTAACTAATTTACAAGAATGGAAATCCCAAAACATATCTTTTTGGAACACAATGAAATTAAGCTAGAAATTGATCATAGAAATATAGCTGGAAAACCCCTAAATATTTGAAGATTAAACAACATGTCATATGTAACACGGGTCAAAAAAGAAGACCCAGGAGATCATAAATATTTTGAACCAAATAGAAATGATAATATAGCTTATAAAAAATGTGTGATGCAGCAAATGCAGTGCTCAGATAAAAATGTATAGCATTAAGCACATATAGCAGAGAAAAAGAAAGAGCTAAAAACCCTAGGAAACTAGAGAAGGAAGAGAAATGTGGGCTTAAAGTGAGCATAAGAAAAAATAAAATAAGAGCAGAAATCAATGAAGTGGAAAACAGGAAGACAATAGAGAAAATTAATGGAACCAAATGTTGATTCTTTGAAAAGATCCATTAAATTGATAAGCCTTTAGCCAAGCTAACTGAGAAAAAACCAAATGCTTTAAAAAAATAAGGGCTTTCTGTATGAAGGATGGTTTTGAGATCCTGTCATATAAAAAGTTCTCTGTGCACTTTCAATGTGGTTCTCCTGAGAATTCAGTCTGATGAAAGCTAGATTTGTTTCAAGGTCTAATGTTATTTGCCAGCATGTCACCTGTCTTTATGTAGCTAATCCTAAAACCTTCCACATGTCTTGAAAGGTCTTAAAATGTGTATATTTCCCTACTGCGTCATCGCATGTGTTTATCCTTTAGTGACAAGCTCAATTCTGTCTGCACTATGTCAATTATCTAGATGAAAATGGAAAACAAAATGTTATTCAGCAAGTTCTAAATATTCAAACCATTGATTGAGCCACGCAGCAAACATTCGTTGAATGCCTCTGCTCGAGGCATCATGCAGGGGATTCTAGGGCTTTCCGAGACTGTGTGGGAATTTTGAAATGAAGGAGGCCGTCTAAGGATTGTGGGAGATCAGAGAAGGGACAGATGGTTTCTGTCTGGAAGGGGGACAGGTGTAGGGTATTTTCAGGGAAGAAACATTTTTCTCAGACTTCTGGCCACAAGCAGTTTTCCTCCCTTGGCCTTCCAAAGTGCTGGGATTACAGCCACCGTGCCTGACCAAGAGAGAAGTTTTTTGAGTTGGATCTTGCCCTAAACTTAAGACTTATTTAGTCAATAGGCAAAGAGGAGATCCTAGGGACATGGAAGGGCATGGATAGTGTGTAGGGAAGGTGAAGATGTGTTCCAGGAAGAGTAACCGGTGTCGTTTTTATTGGAACAAGCAGATCCCATAGAAGCAAGGTGACAGGTAGCTTGGGGCAGCCTCTGGAGAGCCTGAAACCTGACCAGGAAATGTAAACTCCATTGACTGGCAGTGAGACACCATTAAAGGTTTTCAATCATGGGACAGAGCTGACCGCCATGGGAAGAGTCCTCTGGGGGTGGGTGCAGGATAGAATTAAGGCAGGCAGGAGGAAATAAGCTCAGAGCTTGATGCTGGGTAGCTTGAGCCTAGTAGAGGTGAGTGTTAGGATGGTAGCAAAGGAAGCAGGAAGGATGGGGGCACCAGCTGCCCTCACGTCGGCAGACAAGGCTAGTCACACTGGCCTTGCTGACATTATTGTGGCTGGCTGGACTGTGAATCTCTGATGAGTGTATAATTACTGGATTTACTTTTCTAGTGTGCACCTGTGTCGTCCATAAACGCTGCCACCATCTAATTGTTACAGCCTGTACTTGCCAAAACAATATTAACAAAGTGGATTCGAAGGTAAGAGAGTAGCAGTTTGCTGATTAAGTGTGTGTGTTTTGTGTGTGTGTGTGTGTGTGTGTGTGTGTGTGTGTGTGTGTGTGTGTGT
>NW_007257477.1:835747-854184 GCF_000164805.1 Carlito syrichta | reverse complement strand
CCTTCCTCCCTTCCCACTTCTTCTCTCCTCTCTCTCTCTCTCTCTCTTATCTCTCTGTCTCTGTCTCTCTGTCTCTGTCTCCCTCTCTCTCTCTCTCTCTCTCTCTCTGCCTCCCCCCTACTTCCCACCTACTTCTTGTTGAAATCAGTGGTAGTATGAGAATCGACATTTCCTCCCTTTTTTTGTATCATGGCATTTGTCTTTCTGTACTTGTGTAGCAAGGACTGTCCTTGCAAGGACCCCATTAGTGGTCAGCTGGGTATAAGCTATATGGATGCATTCTACTAATGCAGAGAAAGTTTTATTGGAATGGAAGGAGCCCTGAGCTTGGTGTCTGACATTGTGGATTTCAATGCTGGGTCCAGCCTCTGTTGGCTGTGTCCTCTCTAAGCTCTGGCAAGGCCCACAACCTCTCTATGCCTCAATCTCAAAACAAGATCAATACTTCATCATGTAGTTTTAGTGAGTGTTAAACAAAATAGAATTGGTGTGACCAGTGTGTTGATAACTGTAAATTGTGCTTTTTAAAATTATTTTTTATTTTTTAAATTGTGCTTACCAAAGAGACTGTTGGCCTCCCCTGGCCTCTTTAGAAACTCCAGGGAGGATGTGAATCTGTATGTAAAAGCTTGAGCTTCATTCTTGCCCCTGGCACTGTGTTCAGCTGCAAATGGCAAGCATTTTACATTCTGGAGGTAGAAAGCAGATGGGGTGGGTGTTGCTGACAATTAGCAATTGTCCAGTTGTGTCAGTTGTGATTCACAGATGCTTTGGAAAGTCTGACTCTGGAACTCAGTGGTTCTTTCTAGTACACATACAGGGTTGCTAACAAGGAGATATGGAGCTTTGTGCCATAACGCTTATAAGAAAGAGACCAGAAAAGTCCCAGGAGGAGTAAGAGTTGCCCTCCTCCTTGTCACATGCAGGTCTGTTGTTACTGCGTCATATTGGGATGCAGACTACAGAGCTTGCGCCTAGTGTCAGTATTTGCTGGAAACAGTGTGTGAGATTAAATCAGGACATTTGCACTCAGAGTGCCAGAATACAAATGCCAGGGCTGCATGTGTTGGTGCTTTAATGTCACTTTGGAATGAATTCCTTCTGTTGGGTCCATGTCTTTTGAGTGCATTCTTTTTTCCCCTCCTCTGACACAAAGTCTAGAAGAACTTGATAACAAGTGTGTATCATATGTAAAAGACCCATTCAATCCTGAAGTTTAAAACTTCTAGGAAATAGACATGGGTGTGAGAGGATTGACAAGAAGGGAAATATAGCCTGAGTATAAAGGATGAAAACTCTTAATTACTATGCAACTCCCCAAATGATGAGTGATCTAATATGTACCCCAAGTTTCTGTCTTGTCTTGTTCATTTGAAAATGTGCTTAGTCTGCCTAGTAAGACCTGAGTAATGAATCGAGGCTGAGTGCCGTAAAATAACATACCCAGCCCTGATGTCACAGTGACGCTTTGCAATTGGCAGGCTCCCATTACAGTTAGCACAAAAGACATTGGTGTGAAGTTTTGCCTCTTGTTTCCTTCTTACAGATTGCTGAACAGAGGTTTGGAATCAACATCCCACACAAGTTCAGTGTCCACAACTACAAAGTGCCAACGTTCTGTGATCACTGCGGCTCGCTGCTCTGGGGAATAATGCGACAAGGACTTCAGTGTAAAAGTGAGAGGCTGAGGTGCCGGGTACCCACTTCCTCATGGGAGCACCATGCCACAAACTTTCAGAGTTCCATAGACTCCGAATCTGACCCGGCACTGATGGTTTTAGCTATGTTGTCAATTAACATCATATTCCTTGTCAGGCGTGTAAAGAGAACTACATCGACACCCAGATATTCTAATGATAGAACATTCAGCCAGATGTTAAATTCAGTGATCTAGCTAGTCAGCTTTCAAGACTAGACATTGTGTTTTTTTGTTTTTGTTTGTTTGTTTTGAGTTGTAGTCTCACTCTGTCTCCCAGGCTGGAGTACAGTCATGGCTCACTGCAACTTCAACCTCCTAGGGTCAGGTGATCCTTTCATCTCAACTTCCCGGGTAACTGGGACGACAGGTGCACACCACCATACCTGGCTAATTTTTTTGATTTTTTGTAGAGATGAGTTTTCACTATTTTGCCCAGGCTGGTCTTGAACTCCTGGGCTCGAGCGATCTTCCCACCTTGGCCTCCCAAATTGCTGAGATATTATAGGCATGAACCACTGATAGAGAGTGGAGGTGAGGTGGGGTGGAGAACACAGAAGCCTTGACTGTGAGCTTGCGTCTCACTAATAGTGCCCAGTAAAGCCAGGGTTTAGAGCTTTTGCCTTCACAAAGGCTCTGAAGGGGTGAGGGCTGTCCCCTGTTGGGAGCTGGGGAACTGTTGGCCTTGAGTCATCTCCATGGAGATGGCCATGGGTTTCACCAAAAACCTTATCAGACATATCCTGAGTCACCAGGGGGAGAAAGACAAGGGATGTAGTAGAGATGGTGTGAGTGCAACTGGACAAGCTTACTTCTGTCAGCAAAAATGGACTAGTCACTTGTCTTTTTTTTTTTTCTTTTAAGAACCAGGGTCTCACTCTGTCACCCAGGCTGGAGTGCAGTGGTACAATCATAACTCACTACAGCTTTGAGCTCCTGGGCTCAAGGGATCCTCCTGCCTCAGCCTTCCAAGAAACTGGGACTGCAGGCATGCACAACCACGCCTGGCTAATGTTTTTTATTCTTTGTAGAGACAGACTCTTGCTATGTTGCCCAGGCTGGTCTCAAACTCCTGACCTCAAGCAATCCTTCTGCCTTAGACTCCCAAAGTGTTGGGATTACAGGTGGGAGCACCCAGCCTCATTTGTCTTTAAGAAGGGAAAATTCTTCAATCTCTCTAGAACACCATTTAATAATTCTCTTTTCATATGACCAGAAGAATAGCCAGCTCATGTATAGCTTTCAGGGAGCTGGTTCAGGTGCTGCTTGATTGTAGCTCGGTGGTCTCACCTGGGTGTAGGACAGTCCCTTTCTGCTTTCACATGGCCATTGCAGAGCCACGCCTGGGACACCTGGGACTCCTCTGCACTGCTCTTGACTTTGGCAACCTAAGGACAGCATACCTGCAGTGATCCAGGCCTGTCTGTCATGTTTGGTTTTATGGCCACATGGTGATTTTGAAAGGTCCCCGTAGGCATGTGTGTCTCAAGCTGTGTTCCTAAGAGAGGTGGATTGCCCATGAAGTTAATGATGCCTGTTCTCAGGGCCCCTCCTGAAGCTTCCACTTGATTTGGTCTTCTTCTCCTCCTCCTCCTTCTCCCCCCACCCCCAAGAGGTTGGGGAGTGCAGTGGCATAATCATGGCTCATTGTAGCCTCAACCTCTTGGGTTCAAGCAATCCTTCCATCTCAGCCTTCCAAGTAGCTGGGACTACAGATGCATATCACCACGCCTGGCTGGTTTTTTGATTTTTTTGTAGAGACAAGGCTTCACTATGTTGCCCAGGCTGGTCTTGAACTCCTGGGCTCAAGCAATCCTCCTGCCTCAGCCTCCCAAAGTGCTGGGACTATAGGGGTGAGCCACCATGCCTGGCCTGGTATTCTTCTTAAAGAGGGCCTCCTAAATTACACAAACTGAGGCCCCACCAAACCAGAATCTGTGCATGCTTCCAAAGATGGACTGATTCCATGAAACAGGAATTTGTTGCTTGATGCCTCAAGTTTCCCCTCCTGGCAGCAGGGCCTGTCTCAGAATTTCCTTCTGCGGCTGACACCCTTTGTTGTCAACTGCTGACAACCTTTGCTGTCCCAAGCCAGGTCTTGCACCCCAGGAGCTTAGCTTGCTATGCTCACCTCTTCCAACTGCCATTAACTCTGATCTTCAAAAAGTTTTCAAAGGTACCTCCCCCAACCCCAGGCCCCGTGAAGCAGTTAGAACCACAGGCTGTGAACCACAGCCCCACAGGATGCCGGTCTCTGTGCATGAGGGCCGCCCAACCACAACAATAGTCAGAAAGAAAAGTTTGTGGGAGACTTCTCTTAGAAACGCTGTCTCCATCCTGTGTGAGCAGCGTTGTGTATGTAACGCGCAGACCGCTGCCTTTATTTCACTCATGAGAGCTAGAAGGAAAGGAATGCAGTCAGTTGACATGATTCTTTGTTATTTATTCTTTTTTTTTGAGTTGGGATCTCACTCTGTCACCCAGGCTGGAGTGCAGTGGCATGATCACAGCTCATCACAGGCTGTCCTCCTACCTCAGCCTCCTGAATAGCTGGGACTATAGGCACACGCCACTATGCCCAGCTAATTTTTTATTTTTATTTTTTGGTAGAGATGAGGTCTCACTATGTTGTCCAGTTTAGTCTCAAACTCCTGGGCTCGTGCAATCTTCCTGCCTCTGCCGCTCATAGTGCTGGGATTACAGGCATGAGCCACCACACCCAGCAATTATTTATTATTTAATTGCCTGTGAATTTTAATTTCAATTTTTATATTGGATTATACCAAGTCAGTAATGACTGTTCCATGTGGTTCAGATGAATGTTTCCTTGAGTCAGGGTGAAAAAAATGCACTTGAAATTGGTTCTTCTTTAGGGTGCCAGGTTCTCTGCTTCTGCATGAAACAGAAACGAGTAAGATGTCAGGATGTATGACTAGTGTGTTTAATTTTGTGAGAAAATGACATTGTTGAGCCTATGTAACTCCTCTGTCATCATCTTCTGGGTTATTGAAGTGCTCTGCGGCGGCACATGTTGGCCTGGTTTCTTTCTGAATGTGACTTCTGTTATTCTTTTACTCTAGTATGTAAAATGAATGTGCACATTCGATGTCAAGCGAACGTGGCCCCCAACTGTGGGGTCAATGCCGTGGAGCTAGCCAAGACCCTGGCTGGGATGGGTCTCCAACCTGGAAATATCTCTCCAACCTCGGTGAGTCTTGGCTTTTTTCACAAATCACAATTTGGAAGTAACATCAGAGTGGCATCATCAGTGTTCCTAATCTCAGCAAATATAGCCAACCAACATATTGCATTTTTAAGAGCTTTTTGTTCCATAAATAAGAGTGTATGTGCAGTGAATATGACAAGAAATAATGAGCATGTAGATATATAAGCAGGAAACAGGGGAAGGATCTTGCTTTCTTTAAATCAGCTTCCTGTGAGTGTGGTCTGATGGACGCCTAGAACCTAGAGGCCTGGGTTATGCTCTTGACCGGGGCAGGGTGGGGCAATTGACCGGTGACTATGGGTCTCAGCTTTCTCATCTCTAAAGGAGTTCAACTTGACAACCTCTGAGGTTCTCTGCAGCCCTGGAAGCCAGCAGTTTTGCAGCTTTTGTTTATGGATTGTGAATTATCGCTGCCATTCAGCAGCAGACAGGAGTTCCTTCCTCTGGGCTCTCAAAAGTGGGCGGAGTTGGACCAGTCTCCCTGGACATGTTTTTGCTTTGCAGCCTCCCAGAATGACCTCCATCTGCTGTCATCCAATGGAGGCACAGCCTCTTCCCAGGCCCATGTCCCACTGCTGCCTTCCTGGTCAGGGTCTGCAGATACCTGGGAAACATGGCTATTCGATCTGAAAGGTGTAACTTGGTACCTTGTTCAGGAAAATTCTAGACTTAACTGTTAAATAATCTCTGGGTACTGAGGGAGGAAAATGCAGTCACTGGAAGGTTCATACAGTCTGGAAAATGTCAGTATTAACCACCTCATTTCCTTTACGTAGAAAGGTTCCTGCTTAGTAGATGAGGGCCTTTTGTTGACAATGTGTTTCTTGATTTCAGGAAGGCACAGAAGAGTCCAGCTAGTCTGTCTGTCTTGTGGCTAGGCGGGCAGGATGCTAAGACAACAAGGGGGATTTCTAATGCTTGGGATGATCCTTCCAGAAGAGCGGATATGAGGGATTTCAGCCTGAGCCAGGGCTTCTAAAATATGATGGGAATAGGATAGGCCACATGACACAATCCTTAGGAATGGGCAGTGCCACTTGTCATTTGAACCAAGTATCCTTAGTATATGATATTTAATAGTGGGAAAAACAAAATTAACTGGCATTTGACAGTATAATATTAAGCAGAGAGAATTTTTAAGCCTGTCAAAAGAGAAGAATGGGTTAAAAAAAATTGAGAAACACTGGCATAGAGTTTTCTAGCCAGTTCCAGCCCAACTAGAGGAAGTAATTAAGTGGAGGAAGTGAAATTAAGCTGGTACTTTTTTATCTTTAAAAAACTTATGATGAGAGATCTGGAAGAGAAATGATTAAAACCTATGGATTTTAAAGACGATCCATTTTATAACTTGCTATCACTGCTTCATTGAGTTAGTAAAATCCTTGTAGTTTAGGCTGCTGCAGGGTTAGTTTATTGTAAACATTGCCTAGAAGTTGCCCCACATAAGGCTTTTTAAAAAAAAATCTAAATAGGCCAAAAGTTCAGGATGTTGAGACTTTTTTTTTTTTTTTTTTTGAGTTGGAGTCTCACTCTGTGGCCCAGACTGGAGTGCAGTGGCCGCTCCCGGCCACCGCAGCCTCGACCTGCTGGGCTCCGGCGATCCTTCCGCCTCAGGCTTCTGAGTAGCCGGAATTACAGGCGTGCGCTACCACACCCAGCTGCTTTTTTGATTTATTGTAGAGATGAGGTCTCGCTGCCCAGGCGGGTCTCGAACCCGCAGACTCAGGCAATCCACTCACCTCAGCCTCCCAAAGGCGCGGGATTACAGGCTGAGCCACCGAGCCCGGCAAGACTTTTTTTTTTTAATAGAGATGTGGGGTACAAGTGAGGATTAACTAGTAGGCTGCATGCAGGTGCAGTTTGGTCTTCTAACTGGCCCTCGATCCCCCTGGCAGTATATCAGGTACCCTTTGTGTTATCATGTGCTCCCCACCCTACTCCCTCCTTCCTTCTCCTAGCAGTATCCAGTGACTGCCTTTATCTCCTTTGGGTTAATGTGACTAATGTTCAGGGCCTGTGGACTTTTGATCTGTTGTCTAGTGGTAGCTTATCTTTTTTTTTTGAGTTGGAATCTCACTCTGTTACCCAGACTGGAGTGCAGTGGCATGTTCAAGGCCACCACAAGCCTTGACCTGCTGAACTCAGGCGATCCTTCCATCTTAGCCTTCCAAGTAGTTAAACTACAGGTGTGTGCTACCATGCCCAGCTAATTTTTTGATTTATTGTAGAGGCAAGGTCTCACCAAGTTGTCCAGGCTGATCTTGAACCCCTGGGCTCAGGCAATCCTCTTGACTTTGCCTCCAAAAGTGCTGGGATTACAGGCGTGAACCACTGTCCCGGCAGTAGCTCAAGGTGGACCATCTGCAAAAGTCCCCCTGGCTTTAGGGCGTGTCCTCAGTGTACGCAGTGGGATGGAATTGAATGACCGACAGAGGTGGCCATACTTCCTTCCCATTCTGTGTAGTGAAACTGGAACTCTCATTATGCTGAGCAGAGTGTACATTGAGTAGTCTTTGTAGAGGGCAAGTTGGCTGTGTACCAAACATTTTCAAAATTAACACTTTGGCACAAGGAACTCCATTTGCAGGAAGCTATCTTAGAAAATAGATGATGATAATGATGACAACATAGCCTAAGTTTATAGGCTATGCCAGGTACCAGTCAGAGTGATTTATATGCATTTGTTCGTTTACTTCTCTTAATAACTCATTTGGCAGATGCTATAGCCTCCCCTTTGTCAGAAAAGGAAACTGATGCAGGGAAAGGGTGGGTAGGTAGGTACCTTACTTAGGGTCACAGGTGAGGTGTCAGAGCTGTTATTTGAGTCCAGGCACCTTGCTTCAGAACCTGGAATCTTAATCACCCTGTTTTGAAGATTTGCATGCAGGTATGTTCACTCTGGTGTTACTGACTATAGTGAAAAACGGGAGATGACTTGCATTTCCAATAGCAGGGGAATTAACACATAAATTGTGATAGTGTGATCATATCCATAAAATGGAATATTGAACCATGAAAACTCAAGTTCTTGAAAGATATTTAAAAGTATGACAGATGTACTTGACACGTTTTTAAATGAAAATGTGTATGAGGAAACAGAAATTTGCTGACATTTCTAAAAATTAACCAAGTATAAAAACATGCATTATTTAAATATATGTATGTGTATTATATATGTGTGTGTAGATATATGTATGTGTGCATATGTATGGGGGTGCCAAAAATGTATACACATTTTAAATATGACGTTAGCTCAAAAGATGGCATTAATCAAATGCATGCTAGCGTCACATGCAACAGGCAGCACAGTCAAAGAAAATGGTGGAAGCATGGTTGAGCGAATGTCATACTACACACTGCTACCGTAATTTAATTCAACTTAAAAAAGTAATACTTACAGATAACATCTTTTAAAATGTGTATACTTTGGGGGGCATATATACACATACACATAGATATTTGAAAGGGGCTGGTGGATTGGGGGAATTTTAAATTTTATCCTCCATACTTTTGGTCATTGTTCCAATACTTACGTTGACTTTTTATTTCTGTTATATGGTTCAAAATGTGTAAAAACCATTGCTTTGTTCACTCGTTTAGATAGTTAGTTGGTTCTCTGAGCAAACATGAAAACTACTCTTTGTAAGAAGTGGACACGAGGTGGCGCCCTGGGGCTCTGACCTTCCTGAGGAAAGAGACTGGAGGGACCAGAGGAAGGCACTTGTGTTGCCATGAGCTTCCATTTGAGCACAAGCTGTAACTCCATGGCTCAGATGTATTTGTACACGATTTTTTTATACAGAGTCTGGACCAGGAGCTAATGCCAAGGCAGTTCCAAGTTGCGGAACCTGCTCATCGTCAGGCTGAATTAATCTTTCCCCACGTGTGATGCTGGAGCTTGAGACTGAGCCTGCTCCCAGCCAGTGGGTCTTCTTCTTCCCCCGTAGGTGCTTTGATCTCATGCTGCCATTTCTGACTCACGGTCTCCCCACTCTTCTTTGCAGAAACTCGTTTCCAGATCGACCCTAAGACGACAGGGAAAGGAAAGCAGCAAAGAAGGAAATGGGATCGGGGTGAATTCTCCCAACCGACTTGGTATCGACAACTTTGAGTTCATTCGCGTGTTGGGGAAGGGGAGTTTTGGGAAGGTGAGTCCTGGCTTGAACTGTCTGGGTTGAAGTAGGCAGGTTATGCTTATGGTGTGTCTGTGTATGTCCCCTCACGTTTCTTACACGTCCTTCTCTTCGTCCCTTGAGTTCCCACTCCCAAGAGGACTCCCGCATGCCTTTCCTCTTGCCTTGACACAGGTGATGCTCGCCAAAATAAAGGAGACAGGAGATCTGTACGCTGTGAAGGTGCTGAAGAAGGATGTGATCCTGCAGGACGACGACGTGGAGTGCACCATGACCGAGAAGAGGATCCTGTCCCTGGCCCGCAACCACCCCTTCCTCACGCAGCTGTTCTGCTGTTTTCAGACCCCTGTGAGTATGAACCATGTTCACGACCCCAACAGCCTGTTTTCTTAAAGAGCTGAGACAGCAAGATGTTGAAGATTTCATTAAGTTGAGTATCAGAAACCATTTTGGAATGGGTTCCCAAGGCAGGACCATATGAAGGCTTTTGTTTGTTTGTTTTTAAATCAAGGTCTCACTCTGTTGCCCGGCTAGAGTGCAGTGACATGATCATGGCTCACCGCAGTCTTGACATCCTAGGCTCAGGGCCTCGCAAGTAGGTGGTCAACTATAGGTATGTACCACCACACCTAGCCTTTTTTTTTTTTTTAAGAGAGAAGGTAGCACTGTGTTTCCCAGGCTGGTCTTGAACTTCTGGGCTCAAGCAATCCTCTCACCTTGGCCTCCCAAAGTGCTAGGTTACAGGCATGAGACACCATGCCTGGCTACTGACAACTCTTGATGACCTCTGAGGTAAAAATTGAAATTAGTGAATTCAGCCCTCCCTTCTTGCTATTCTGGGAAAGGATTGCCTTGAGGGTGTGTGTTCTAGGATTGGAAAGCATGTCTTCTCTAGGTGAATGGAGGTAAGTGAAGGTTACTGAAGGCTAAGAGTAGAGCAAATGCCATGAGCTGACTATCTTGGTAAATTTGGCCATGACTCTGCTCCTAAATGTTGGACTGGTTCTGACCAGGGCACAAGAGTTTGGGAGAGGGGTCTGAGAGGGCCCAGAGGGGGCACCGTGATTTGGAATAACCTAAGGCATTGCTCCTGGCCTTAAACGAAGACCTATGGCCTGGTCTTGGAATTCGAATCTCTGTCCTATGATGGTGTGCATTTAGGGGTGCTTCTGGCTGCAGTTAATGGAATGCCTAACTAATAATGATTTAAATGATAAACAGAAAGGATGTATTTAGGTCGTTAGTTTGAACATTTTTCTTGTTATTTCACATAGTGAGAAGTCTGGTGGTAACAAGGCTAGGATTGGATTTGTTGCTCAGTGACATTGGGCATGACTTCCCCTTGGGGTCTCAGGGTATTTGCTATAGCCTACACAGTACACCTTGACATGAAAGCATCCAAAAAAGAAAGCAGAGGGCAGAGGCTGAAGGGCTGCGTGGATCACTCTCCTTTTATCAGGGAAAGAAGATGTAGATTTGGGCCAACTGCTTCTAGCATCAAGGAAGGCGGGAAGAGCAATGATGTAGCCAAGATAAGCTGGTGTGCCATGATTGGCTTACACCAACCTTGATTCATCCCCTGGGGCAGGGCCTTCTGCTGCTCATTTTGATTTGGGCTTAAAATTGGGCTGATGGTATCCATGAAGAGGGAAGATGACTCCTAAAAAGGCACCAAGAGGGTCTGCCTCCATTGTGCCAGAGTACTTGCTATCAAAAGGTATTCAGGGTGAGTGAATTCTGAGCACAGTCCTTGGCTCTGCTGCCATCAGGGACGTAGGGGGTGCCAGAGGAGCTGGATAGGGTATCTGACCTGGCCAGGGATGCTGGCAATACACTTCTTGAGGGAAGTAATGGCTAAGCTGGAACCAGCGCGGTGAGTTAGAATAAGTTAGGCAAAAAGAATGAAGGTGAACATGCCACACAGTGTCCGCAGCACATCCGTGGGTCTGGTGATGAGGTAAAATATCAGGTGCGAGTAAAACTCAGCGCACACAGTGTCTTGAGATTGAGGAGGGGCCTGGTAGGCTGAGACCAGGCTAGCCAGAGCCATGCAGGCTATGTTAAGGGATTTTAGACCTAAGAGCAATGGAAAGTCATGGGAGAAATTGAAGCAGAGAAAATGTCTTAACAGTTGCACTTTGTAACTATGAAAAACGAATGTCTTGCAGTAGGTGTTATACATATTCTCTAAGTATTCATATAATTTTTCTATAAGAAATAATTATTACTCATTTTATTTATAGCCTTTCAAAGAATTTTTTGCATACAAAAGCATATAGACACACCATGCATATGCAGACATCTTTATCTTAAAAAACACACACACAAATGACAGTGTACTTTGCCCATGATTCTTACCTTTTTTTTTTTTTTGACAAAGATATCATAGTTTATTTTGGAAATTATTTTGTATTTGTATATACCTATCTGCTTCCTTTTTAATGACTGCATAGTATTCCATTTTAAGACCATGCCACCACGATTATTGAACTTATTGTCCATTGCTATGTATTTAGTGCACCTAGCCTTTTATTTCAATCAGTGTTGCTGTGAGTTTTCTTGTACTTTTATGTTCATGAGCTTCTGCTGGTGTTTCTACATGACACATTATTAGAAGCAGTATTACTTGGTCAAAGGGTATGTGCATTTCAGGTTTTGATTGAGTCCAATTGCCTCCGTCCCCATTGTAGCTAAAGACAGCTGGCATTTCATGGCCTGTATACCAGACATTGCTCTAAGTGCATTATGTCTGTTAGCTCATTTCATCCTTACAGTTGCCCTATGAAGTAAGTTTTGAACATCACCCCATTTTACAGATAAGAAAACTGAGGCACAAAGAAGTTAACGCCCAAGTAGCAGAGTGGGTTTTGATGTGAGGCAATCTGACTGCACGATCCAGGCAGGCTCTTAACCACTCATTGTACCACATGTCTACATTCATACTCCGAAAACTTGACGAGAAGGCCTGTTTCCCCTACCCTCCCTTCACAACATGCTATCATTTTGATGATTCAAAATACTATTAATAGAAAAATGGTGTCTTTGGAGTTCTCACTTGTGTTTCTCTGGCTCTGAAGGAAGCTGGGTTTTCTCTTATATTCAAGGGTCGCTCGTGTTCACATTTGTGTTGGGAAGGACCCATGAGCAGCCTGGGGGATGGGTAGAGCAGGGGGGACTGGAAGTGGGAGACAGGAGGATGCACTGGAGGGGATGCCAACATGGACTCTCACCCTGCCCCAGCATATGGGGAGAAAAAACTGGGGAGGAAGCTGATGGCCTCTTGGGCCTTGGCATCCCATGCACTCCTTCCTCCCCATCATGGTCTGTGCTCTCAAGGCCCCCTCTCCTCCCCATTAGTCCTCAGTGGCTTCTGCAGGCGTGAAGCCCATGTTGTCCCTGTCACCCTGCTCTAATTCTCTGCTTTTTCTCTGAGGGGCTCCTTGGTTCCTGTAGTGCCCCAGGTCCCCTGGCCTGCTCTGCTGTCTGGAGTATCCTTGGAGAGTCTCCTGTGCCCCTTACTCTGCGAGTGTGAGAGCCCTCCTCGGCCTTCACCCTCGTCCCTGACTGTTTTCCTCGAGAGGAGGGGCTTACAGCTCGGGCTTGAGAGGGATGACTGGTAGATGGTACTGGTTGCCTACCGGGGTTTCGAGCTCTAGCCTCCTGAACCATGTACACCACGCATCAAGAAGCGTGGTCAGGTTACCACTCAGATAGCCTTCCTAAGCCTGGAGCCAAAGATCGGAGGGTTTCCTAGGACGTTAGGTTAGATCATCTGAATGGCTGATAACCTTGGAGTTAGGCCA
Source organism: Carlito syrichta (assembly GCF_000164805.1). Classification (NCBI taxonomy): domain Eukaryota; kingdom Metazoa; phylum Chordata; class Mammalia; order Primates; family Tarsiidae; genus Carlito; species Carlito syrichta. The sequence goes on along the minus strand of NW_007257477.1, from coordinate 841,326 downwards.
TTGACTCGTATTTGGTGAGCCTAGTCTGGTCATGTGGTGGCTGTTGTTCCATTATTACTGATGAAGCAAGAAGTATCTCCTGTCCAACTCCAAAGGAACTTGACCTACAAAAGGAAATTCCTGTGATTCCACATAAGTAAAGTTCTCATCAGTGATCAGGTAACGTCATAAACAAGAAATTAACCTGAAACAGATCAGCAGTCCAAGGAGTACAGTATATATGATGCAGAATTTTCCAGGGAAATATATCAACTATACAATGCACCAAAATTTTAGCGGCCACATAGGGTTCCCAGTGTTTAGCTGTTGAAGACTTTTTGAGCGACAGTTTTATGTTTGGCCACGGGGTGGCAGTCATTACTACAAAGTTTGTTAATTTTTTTTTTCTCTATTAGAACAAGGAACTGCCATTGGGGTTTAAAATATATGTATTGTAGTATATTTCTCCAAAGCAAAGGGTCAAAGGAACTTCTCCCTGCCTTAAGTCTAAATGAACGAAATGGTGGGAAGCAACTTAGAAGCAGCAAATTTTTCTCGTGCTGAGATAGAGACACACAGTTTTGATTTTACTGTCACTTACACCTTCTTTCAGGCTCACAAGCCATCAGACGGTACAATATGGATAGCATTTGCTCACCCAGCATTCATCTGTCAGTATCCTCAGTGACTGTCTCCATTCAATGTTATAAAATTAAATAAAAAGAACGGAAAATGATAGTTGTTATGAGAAATTTCCAGAAAGCAGATTTTTCCCTTTTAGTTCCCCAGCTTTGCAACTCATGAACTCTCAGGTGAGATGCTAGTCCGTGTATGATGCTGAATTCTTGACAGTCTCCCCTGAAGAGTTTAGGAGTGAGCCGAGGGGTGGTTTGGAGTTGTTCCCCAGCTGCTGCAAAGTCTGATTTCATTTCTGAGGACCCTGTAGAAATGCCATTCCTTCAGCCCTGCAGAATCAGGGTCTCAGAAGCCCATAGCAAGGGGATAACTACCTGAGGATCCCTGAGACTGCATGTGGTAGAGACACAAGTTTAGGTCATGCTGCCTCTAACCCATAGTCCATGGTTGATGCAGGATTGGCTTAATTAAGCACTGCCTGTCTCTCTTGGCCCCCCTCCAACCTGCCCAAACAGAAGCAGCATTGCCCTTGGGAGTAGAAGACCCAAGCTGTGGGTGAGCTTTGTTTTCCTCCATCTAAATGACTCAAGTCTGTCCTAAAATTTCTTTGAACTTTGAAGTTCTCATTGTTAAAATGGAAGCAGAGGCCAGGTGCAGTGGCTTACTGTAGTGCCAACACTTTGGGAGGCCAAGGCGGAAGGATTGCTTGAGGCCAGGGGTTCAAGACCAGCCTGGGCAATGTAGCAAGACCTCATCTCTATAAAAAAAAAAAGTGAAAAAATTAGCCGGGCATGGTGGCATGTGTCCTCGGACTACCTAGCCCCCCAGGTAGTCCCAGCTACTTGAAGGGGCTAAGGTGGAAGGATCATCTGAATCCTGGAGGTCAAGGCTATAGTGAGCTATGATTGTGCCACTGAACTGCAGTCTGCGTGACAGAGTGAGACCCAGACTTAAAAGAAAATGGAAAGAAAGGAAAAAAAGGAAGCAGGATTGCTATAAGGATCAGAGAAACAGACAACTGTACATCACAAAGTGCTGTCCAAAAGTGAGTATTCCTTGTGGTGGTAACCACTCCTTCCCCACACCAAAGAAAAATGTCTCTAGGCCTTCCATTGGCTAGTATCGCCCCCTTATGGAGGAGATAGTAAACACTCAAAAAGTAGGAATTTTGGCGTTCCTTTTGTTTTTGGCAAAAAGAAAACAATAAGTGAATTTCAAAGATTAGGTAATTTGTCAAGTTTGCTACATAGGTTTTTGAACCCATAAATTATTTCCTCTGATTTTTTTTATAATTCCATATGATGCGTGCAAATATTTTCATAATTATATAAGATGCTTGCTGGCATCAGTATATGTTTCTGATAGCAGTGCAAATCCTTTGTGAATAAATAATCTATATCAAACTTAGAAAATTGCCAGGCGCAGTGGCTCATGCCTGTAATTCCAGCACTTTGGGAGGCTCAGGTGGAAGGACTGCTTAAGTCCAGAAGTTCAAGACTAGCCTAGGCAACATAGTGAGAACTTGTCTCTACAAAAAATGCTTAAAAGTAGCCAGACGTAGTGGCACACACCTGTAGTCTCAGCTACTTGGGAGGCTGAGGCGAAAGGATTGACTGAGACCAGGAGGTCAAGGCTGCAGTGAGCCGTGATCAGTGTCACTGCACTCCAGCCTAGGTGACAGGGTGAGACCCCCAACTCAAAAAGCAAACAAACAAAAACATTCAAAAAAAGTTTATATTCTTGAATCTGTTTATTTTATTTCTGATAATCTAGCCTCTGAAAGTAGTATAAAAAATAAAATAAGTGTTATACATAAACATAATTAATTTTCAGTGCATTATTTCTTAATTTTTTTAGGCAATGTCTCTCTAGCTTCTGGTAACCATCATTCTACTCTGCTTCTCTGAGTAAGCCTTTTTTAGATTCCACTTATCAGTGAGATCATGTGGCATTTGTCTTTCTCTGCCTGGCTTATTTCATATAACATCATGTCCTTCAGGTTCATCTGTGTTGCAAAGGACAGGATTTCTTTCTTTTTAAAGGCCAAATCATGTTCTATTGTGTATATGCTCCACATTCTCTTTATCCATTCATCCACTGATGGACACTTAGGTTGATTCCATATCTTGGCTATTGTGAATAATGCTACAATTAGGTTGATTCCATATCTTGGCTATTGTGAATAATACTACAATGGACATAGCAATGCTGATATCTCTTCAACGTACTGACTTCATTTCTTTAGTTACAGACCCACAGGGGAAGTCCTGGATCATACGGTAATTCTGTTTTTGATTTTTTTGATGAGTCTCTATGCTGTTTTCCAGAATGACTGTACTAATTTACATTCTCATTAACAGCATATAAGCATTCTCTTTTCTGCAGAACCTCACCAATACTTATTATCTTACATCTTTTTCATAATAACAGTTTTGACCGTTGTGAATGATATCTCTTTGTTTTAATTTACATTTTTTGATAATTTTTTTTTTTCCGAATTGGAGTTTCGCTCTGTCACCCAGGCTGGAATACAGTGACATGCTCACAGCCACCCCAGCGTCAACCTGCTGGGCTCCGGTAATCCTTCCTCCTCAGCCTTCCAAGTAGCCAGAACTACAGGCATGCGCTCCCACGCCCGGCTAAGTTTTGATTTATTGTAGAGATGAGGTCTCACCAAGTTGCCTGGGCTGGTCTTGAACCCTCAGTCTCCGGCAATCCACTTGCCTCGGCCTCGCAAAGTACTGGGATTACAGGTTGAGCCACCGAACCTGGCCCATTTTTTGATAATTAATGGTGTTGAGCTTTTTTGAGAAATGTCTGTTCAGGTCCTTTACCCATTTTTAAATTGAGTTATTTGTTTTCTTACTATTGATTTATTTGAATTTTTAGGTGTATTTTGGATATTAACTCCTTACCCAGATGTGTGGTTTGCACATATTTGCTCTCATTCTGTAGGTTTTCTGTCTCTTCACTCTGTTGATAGTTTCCTTTGCTTTGCAGTGGCTTTTTAGTTTGATATAATTCCATTCGCCTGTTTTCACTTTTGTTGCCTGTGCTTTTTAGTCATATATGTTTTTAAAAAAATCATTGTTATAGAGCTGTTCTTTTAAGTTTTCTTCTGGTAGTTTTATAGTTTCAGGTCTTATGTTGAAGTCTTTAATCCACTTTGCTATGATTCTTGTATCTGGTGTGAGATGATGGTCTGATTTCATTTTTCTGCTTGTGGATATCCAGTTTTGTCAGCATCATTTATTGAAGAGACTGTCTTGTCTCTGTTGCGTGTTCTTGGCATCTTTGTCAAACATCAATTAATTGTAAATGTGTGGATTTATTGAGTTCCGTATTTTAGTCCTTTGGTTCATGTATCTGTTTCTGTGCCAGCCCCATGCTGTTTTGATTACGGTAGCTTTATAGTAAATTTTGAAATCAGGTGAGTGATGCTTCCGGCTTTGTTCTTTTTGGTCAAGATTGCTGTGGCTCTATGCATTATTTATAATAGGAAAATATTAGAAGCTTTAGCATTTAGCAGTAGTAATATACTGAAATAATATACTATTTGGTGAGATTTTCAGATAGTAAAGAGATAATTTTATATTAAGCAGTTAAATTATGTCAGGCACCATCTGGAGCACATGACATATAATAAATAACCTGTGTTATTATTTACATGCAATTCTTGTAACAACCCTGTAAGATAGGTACAATTATTATCTTTATTTAACCAAATGGTAAAATGAAGCAGGAGTTAGGTCACTTGCCCGAAATCCAACCCAGAAAATGATGGAGATTAGAACCCAGGAAATAATACAGAATCTATGATAGTGAGAATATATTTTTATATCAGATTCAGCCCAAGACAGTGAAGCAACAAACAGGAAGCAAACCTGCTCCCCTGATGCCCGCCCCCGCCAAAAAAAATGCTGGCAAGAAATTATGCCAGTGAACTATCAGGAACTGTATTAAGGTAGTGGAATTATGAATGGTTTGTTTTTCTTTTTTCTACTTACCAAATTGGTAATATGATTACATTTCTTTAGTAATAGGGGTGAGAGGAATAAGACATTATAAAGTGAGGGAGGGACCCTCGTCTCTCAGGACCTGGGGTGCAGGCCTGGGAAATGCCGCCTCCCTGACTCTTTTCAGCCTAAATTCACTTCACACTCCTTTTATCTTCATCAGTGACAGTTGTGTCAGCAGCTAAGCCTTCTGGCATTTCTGTTCTGGAATCCGGGTCTCCCATCCCCCACCCCCAGCTCCCAGGGGGCTGCCACTTGGTTGTCCTCCTGGAGAGGGAGAGAGGAACAAAGACGGAGTGGGAGCAGGAAGGGGGAGTGGCAAAGTAAATATTGGTCAGATGCTTGGGTCTTTGTTCAGAGACCCAGTTTATGAAAGCAAAGGTTCTTTTTGGAAAACATAAGACGCTGTGCGGCCAGTACCCAAAACTGTCTCTCACCAATGGGACCTCGCCCCAGTCGGAGAGCCAAGCCAAGGTGGCACCGCTTTCTTTTGGGAATTACTTAAGCTTATCTTCCCTATCTGCTTCCACCAGTAGGCCCAGAATGCCCAAAGGCCCCTTTGCACATTCCTCTGCCGGTGCCCCCTTTGCAGGATGTGTGGGCTCCTGGAGGCATGTCCTCAGGGTTCCAGCCCACAGGAGTGGGGTTCCCGGCAGGGCCGTCGCTTTCCATAAGAAGCCAGTCCTCGGATGTTGGCCAACAAAACTGAAATTCTATTTTTGAAGGTCAGAGTGTCTTGGAATCTTGTGAGGTAAATGGCACCAATGCACACACTAGTGCAAAATGATCTCAGGACACGTCATATGTGTTGGGAAAATCACCTGGCAGCATGAGTGCAAGGGAAAATTCTTTTCTCTGTTACTTTCTCCACTGGTGTCATATTAAATATTTGTGAAGGAGAGAGAGAGAGAGAGAGAGAGAGAGAGAGAGAGAGAGAGAGAGAGAGAG
>NW_007257477.1:833059-835727 GCF_000164805.1 Carlito syrichta | reverse complement strand
GTGTGTGTGTGTGTGTGTGTGTGTGTGTGTGTGTGTAAGAGAGAGAAAGAGGGGACAGGCGGCATGGTAGTCATGTGGCCCTGAATCTTTCAGAATTTCCTTAGGCAGGTGACTGCACTGTCACCTCCGGTGCAAGAGCTCTGAGTTCTAATTCTGACTTAACTAGTAGCCTGCTTGTCTTTAAGAAGGTCCCCCGCCTTTTTTTCTTTTTCCAGATAAGTTCCTCTACATAAATCTGTGTTCTTCCTTCACAGACCTGTTGGCGGAAGTCCCTCTGGGGACTGCTCCTCTGGCTGGCCTAGCATGTGGGTATGGAAGGCTGCAGCCGGCCCTGTCTGGCCCTGACGCTCTTGGGCCCCTGCAGCTCCCCTGTCCTTCCCGAGTGTTCACTGAACATCTGGCGTGGGGCCCTGTTTGCCTGCTGAGCAGCTTCCAGTGGCGGGTTGAAGGGAGGAGGAGGGACGCTCAGCCCCTGCAGCGGCATTATCGCTTGTGCTCTGAGTTGCTGTGACATGTAGGGCAAGGCAGAGAGGCCCCATGACAGTGGGATAGATGAGAAGGGGTAGTGCAGCCGAAAAGCTGGGAGACATTTCCCTCTGCAGAGATGGGGCGCCAAAGAGCCTCTTTTTGTGAATGCCCCAGGAGACCTGGCTGATTCCCAGGGCCTGGACAATACCAACTTCGCAGACAGGACGGGTGAGGAAGGAAAGAGCAGTTCCTTGAGACTTGTCGAATGTTCTAGGTGTTTATATTCATTGTCAATGTCGACGTCTGTCAAACTGCACATTGTCATTCCATAAATATCTGTTGAACAAAATGCTTAACACCCAAAACCACCCAGGAAGGTAGTGAGTACTATCATCCTCAGCTTAATGGTCTGGAAGCTGAGGTCCAGAGAGGCTAAACAACTTGCCCCACGTCACACAACAAGTAAGAGCCTTGATTAGGATACTTGATTAGGTTGTCCTGCTAAATACTATTTCCATTATATCACAAATAGAAATTTCTTCTCTCTGCAATGGGTACAGCTGAGAAGAGTTGTGTCATTAGACAGAAATATGTAGTATGTGGCCTTCTGTGGAACACCTAAGCATCTTTCATCTGTTTGCAACTAGGTTTCTTCCTCTGCCTGAGCAATGATTCCTCCAAATACAATTTGGTCAGCTATGGGTCATTTGTCGTATTTTGCCTTTGGCTCAGATCAAAATAGAAAATGAGCCAGAATGTGGTGTTTTCTCTCTCTGCATATTTCCACCTATTAATAGTGCTCCGTCTCTCTTTTAGGTAATTAATTGTGGATAAACAGCCACAGTCAGGCTGGATCCGACTCTCTGGGGAGAGCAAATGTGTGACCCTCCTCCTTCTCAGCCAAAGATTCCCCATGGGGACAAACTGTGCCCAGGCCATCTCCAGGCTCTGGATTTTTGGGGGGCTACTTGGGATCTTTTTTCTTCTGTCCTGTCGGGCTGCCAGGCTTTCTGACTTTCTGTTGCTAAATAGAGCCACGGAAATGAAAGGGAAGTAAGAGAACCCGCAGTTCGAGCTGTTCCCTGGCTCTGCCTCTGTGGGTAGGACTGCCCGTCTATTTGGTGAGACAAAAGGGTTAGAGACAGTTGGCCTGGTTTTCAGTTTGAGGTTGTTCAGTAACAACAACTGACCTTATTGTGTTTAGCCGTCATTGTCATAGAGAGACCTGCCACCTTTGTGTTCACTGAGGTGGTTCGTGTGTAATTTCCTTGGATGTAATCAGGGACTTGATGAGGGTCAGTCGTTGCCCCTGTGTTTCATGAGGACTGAAAGTTATCGGGGTGGTGATAGCTTGGTTGTGGTCTTCCCAAACTGCAACTGGGGACCCTTAGAAACTGTCGAACTAGAGGTCCTCCGGCCTCAACAGGGCCCTTTTAGGAAGCAACAAGTGTCTACACTGGCTCCAGGGTGGGTACTCTGCCAGATCGTTTAGTGAAAAAAATCAACCTGTCCAGGCTCACCCGGATTGAGTGGTTGGCAAAAGAAGCCGTTCTTTTAACTCTCAGTCTAGTGGGGAATTGACGACAAGTGCACAGGAGATAGCAGTGCAGTGTTCAGTAGATATAATGAAGTGGATGTAGTCCCTGAACTACAAAAGGAGAGGGGGTTGAGAAGGAACACTGGATTCTGGGGAAACTCTTGCCTCTGTGCCAGTAAGAAGTGCAGCCAGAGTGGCTAGAAGAATAAAGACCAGTGAACACTTTGGGCAGCACCTGGCGTGCGGCCCGCCGGTGGTTCTCTGGGAAGCTGGATTGATTCCTGTGGGACCAATTGGAACATCCAGGTGGGAACTGAAGCTACACCCATGAGTGGCTGGAGTGGTCCACTGTACCCCAAAGACAGACTTTTGTGGTGTAAAAATCTGACTGTGGCTGGGCACAGGTGGCTCACGCCTGCCATCCCAACACTTTCTTTTTTTTTTTTTGAGTTGGAGTCTCACTCAGTCACCCAGACTGGAGTGCAGTGGCCGCCCTCGGCCTCCGCAGCCTCACCTGCTGGGCTCCGGCGATCCTTCCGCCTCAGCCTTTCGAGTAGCCGGAATTACAGGTATGCGCTACCACGCCCGGCTGATTTTTTAAATTTTATTATAGAGATGAGGTCTCGCTGCCCAGGCGGGTCTCAAACCCGTGGGCTCAGGCAA
>NW_007257477.1:795401-833039 GCF_000164805.1 Carlito syrichta | reverse complement strand
CACTCACCTCAGTCTCCCAAAGGCACGGGATTACAGGCTGAGCCACCAAGCCCGGCTCATCCCAGCACTTTCGAGGTTGAGGTGGAAGGGTTGCGTGAGCTCAAGAGTTCAAGATCAGGTTAGGTAACATAGCATGACCTTGTCTCTACAAAAAAAATTTAAAATGTTAGCTGGGCATGGTGGTGCACACCTGCAGCCTCAGCTACTCAAGAGGCTGAGGCGGGTGGATCACCTCAGTTCGGGAAGTTGAGGCCGCAGTGAATTGCGATCGTGTCACTGCACTCCGGCCTGGGTGACAGAGTGAGACTTTGACTCAAAAAAAAAAAAGAAAACCAAACAAGCAAACAAAAGAAACCTGACTTCTTGGATCAAAATCACAGTATGTAATATATTCTTGTTTTCTAGAACTTGAGTTTTCCATCATTACTTCATCTCTGATAAGACGCCAGCAGTGTCCATCTCTTCTGAGCCTAGAATGATCCAGGGCCTCTCATGAACAGAAACAGCCCTGTCAGTATAAAGTTAGCAGAGTGTAGACACTTGCCTCCTGGCAGGTTAGGATGGAAGGTGTCCATTCTGCAGACATGCACTGAGTGCCTGTGAGGTGTGGGGCTTGGCTTTAAGCCCTGAAGACACAGCAGTGAACAAAATAGAGAAACATCCCAGCCCTCATAGAACTGATGTCCTCATAGGGAACTTACAGGCCTGAAGCTCATGAACAGGTGTTCATAACGTACACTCAGCTGGGGACTCTCCCAGTGGCAGTTCCTGCGTTTTCATTTGGGACAGGCTCAGAGCAGCCATCTGCTTGCAAGAGTCTGGGGGGCTTATAATAAGCTGCAATTGTATATCAAGTGCTCCCTTATTTCTGTTTAGGATGCAGTGAATTTGGGACCCGATGGAGATGATGAGGGAGAGGACCTTGGCACTGTCTTTGGTGGTGGTGGGTTTCGCATCATTGTAGGGGTCAGGGGCCCAAACACAGGGTTGTAGTGGTAAGAGTAGCTGTCCCAGCGTGCTGCTTTTACTCATGTTGCTATTTGCTTGAGCTTCTTCCTCCCGCTGGGTAGACTAGTTGGTTCACAGATTGCCCCTGCATCAGGCTGCGAGGATACCTCATCCCCCTCCCTGGTATTAACCTGTACCATCAAGCATCGAGACTCTTCCTTTTCAAGGTTCCTTTTCCTGCCTTCCTTGTAAGCTATTACTTCGGCTCAGCTTCACCAGCAGACCTTCCCTTTCTGCTGGAAGGCTTTGGCATGTCCTGCCTTTTGGTTGGAGCCACCCAGGGAGTTCCTGCTTCCTCTTCGTGGGAGGCTTCCAACTCTTAGTGTATTTGTATAGCAAAAGAGACTGTGTTTTGAGCTCACTCCTGCCCACTTCTGGTCTGTCCTGATTTATCGTTAGGTGTTGCGAAGGGAGTCCTGGAACTCTTCCCAGAGCCTCTTAATTCCATTCTCGTGGTATATGATGTTTTAGACATGAAAATGATGTAATTTATAATTCCCAACCAAAACAAAGAGGAGAACCTTTCCAGCCCAACTCCCTCCGACCCATGTACTTTTTTCCATTTCTGTGCAGTGGACCATGGGAAGCGCTTGACCTCCTTGTTCCTCTGACTCCCCTCACCCCAGGAAGCACTGAGCCACAGCCTCCTGGATGTTCCCTTGGGGCACATGAAATGGAAATCAGCCTGTGTGATGGTAGGCCCAGACCTTCTACTCTAATGGCTACCAATGGTGAAAGGCATGATGAGTTGGATACAACCAAGAAAGTAGACAGTAAATATGACCAACTTGACCTGGACAGTGGTTAAAGTTTCTCTTCTGGAAGCTTGTAGAATGCAGGACCTGCTCACTCACTTGATGTGTCTCCCTTACTTGGGTTTCAGAGTGGATCTGCAGCAGAAAGTACCCTTCCACATTGTTCTGAATCTTATTCCCACCCCCTGGACCCTCACCAACAGGTCAGATAGTTTTAATCACCTCATGGCTGATGAATTTTCATTCTTTGCAGTGAAAAAAAAAAACACTTATTTGCATGGTGCAATGTCATTTGCTCTCTACTAACATTTGGGCCAGATAACCCTTTGCTGGGGGGTGGGAGGGACTGTCCTGTGCATCGTAGGAGGTTTAGCAGCGTCTTTGACAGACCTCAACTCACTAAGTACCAGTAGCGCCTCCCAGTTATGACAACCAAAAATGTCTCCAGACAGTGACAAATGTTCTCTGGGGGGAAGAATCTCCCCTGGCTGGAAACCACTGACTTTTGTGACTGGTGATCTGTCCTCAGTATGAGAAGTCAAGAGGGCTACTTTATTTTATTTTTATTTATTTATTTATTTTTTTTTATTTTTTTGAGTTGGAATCTCACTCTGTCATGCAGGCTGGAGTGCAGTGGCACGCTCACAGCCACCCCATCATTGACCTGCTGGGTTCCGGCAATTCTTCCACCTCAGCCTTCCAAGTAGCTGGAACTACAGGCATGTGCTACCACACCCAGCTTAATTTTTGATTTATTGAGAGACAAGGTCTCATCATATTGCCCAGGCTAGTCTCGAATTCCTGGGCTCAGGCAATCCTCTCGCCTTGGCCTCCCAAAGTGCTGGGATTACAGGCTGAGCCACCGCGCCTAGCCAAGAGGGCTATTTTAAATAAGGACCAAAGCAAAGTATGTCAGACTTTCTTTATAGAAATATGTGAAACCATTTTTGTTGTTGTTGTTCTGAGTCTGCAGAAAGGCACAATTCCTGTTGGGGCTCGTGACACCTCTCAGTGGCTGCACCGTGGCACTTGCAGGGACAGGGCCCCTGAGCTGGGGGAGACAGCAGAAGCAGGCAGGGTCTGTTTAATGTGAGTGAGGGCTAGCTCACTGCCAGCAGCTCTCAATGGTGAGGCCTGCTGCTCAATAAGGCAGTCTTCAGAGCCCCGGGGCATCTAGGGAGCAAAAGATCAGCTCACTGAGCATGTATAATAGATTGTGTTAAAAAGCAAACAGTAGAAATAGTGCAGTTTCTCTGGTTTTGACATTTAATAATTACACTTTCACTTTACCAACAAGGCATCAAATCAGTGACATTTTGTGAAAACCATCCTCTCTACCCTGACCTTACAGGGGACCCCATGAGTCAGGTTCCTGTCCTGTGTGGTACATAGAGCAAAGATAATCGGAGCTTTACGAAACCTTCCCCAGCCAGTGTGGAAAACTGTGCTGATAGCAACAGGAGTGTGCTTTGGGGGAGAGCAACTTGCTGGCTTATTTTTCTTTTGTTTTCCATACATGGAAATGTCATCTAAACTTAAAATAGAGATACTATAAGTGTTGTCTTCAAAACAGAATAGTCTCTACATATTAAAAGTAGACCCTGGCCACAAGAGACATTGACCATTTCTATATTGAATGGTGATATTGCACCTACCTTGCATTTTTAATTCAATTCAGGAAATGTTTATGGAGTACACGATTCATGCCAGGGACAAAACACATAAGGAAGAACAAAATGTGGGCCTGCCCATTAATTGCTTACAGTCAAAGGTCATCATAACACCACGTGATAGGGAGAAGAGAGTCATAACTGATCCTTGCGAAGCTTGGAGGAGCTTCTAGAAGATGGGCTGTCTGAGCCGTTTTGGGGGTGAATAGGAGCCCTACAGTCACAGGAGAAGGGGATGGCCTCCCAGATAGAGGTCACAACAATGCAGAGGCACTGAGGCTTCAACTGGCATGACGTGCCCAGGAAATCCCAAATGATGAGGCGGAGTTGCAAGACAGGAAATGTGGGGATTATGAAAAAGCAGAGTCCCGGTGGGCCTGCTGCCCTCTTCTGAGGAACTTAGTGTAGGTAAAAGGAGCCAGCAAAAGATTTTAAGTCTGTGAGCCACATCAGATGTGCATTCTAGAAAGCTCTCTTTCACTGGAAGCAGGCAGCAGATCTGTCAGGGATGCTGAGCTGGGACCTGCCTGCCCTGAGGCATCCTTCATGGGGTGGAATCAAGGGAATACTAAGGGGGTGGATGTGATAGTGCTTTGTAGGAGGGGGCAGAGTTCCAGCCATTTGGGAGCCAGAGGAGAATGGAATGGAATGAGTTCAGTTTCGGGAAGTTCGGTGATAAGACACTTGCTTTGAAGCACAGTGCAGATAGGAGATTAGATTTCAGTGTCATCAGTGTCCTCTTGTAGTATAAAATCTTTCAGTAGGTGTTTATAGAGGGAGAAGAGAGGAGACCTGAAAAAGGAATTCTAAGTAAGGGTAGAGAAGGGTAGGAAAAAGCTAAAAGAAGAATCAGAGCAAAGTAGTTTCACAGGAGGAGAAATCAAGTGCCAAGATGAAGTCAATTCACCAAAGGACCGGAAGATCTCTAGTGGATCTGGCATGAGGTTGTTGGTCTTATGGGCAATTGACTAACTGAAGCTTCCCTTCAAAGTTCACACTATGTCCTCTCCCCTGGATAAACCTTTACTCTGCTTCTGATTACTTTACCCCTCATCCTATTAGAACTGTGCCTCTTTGACTTTAGTCGCTATAACTTTAGAGTAAGGTCTGCATCTTTCTTCCACAATGGACAAGGGAGATCAGTATTTAGCCCAGGTTGTAGAAATGGTTTGGGACGAGATTGTGGGTGAGTTGTATGCTTGAACAGATCTTGTTCCCCAGCCACAGGGCCAGAGAATAGCTTGTTATGGCTGCAGTGGAGGAACCAAACTCAAAACAGCATGGACGGCACATACTACATGGAAATGTCAACCAGCATTTTAACACTGCAGAGCAGGGGGCGAAGGGGCAGAATCTCAGCCAGGGCATTCCCGAGCATCATCTTGGTCATCATTCCATAATGAACTTGGAATACTCTTGGCCATATTCTCTCCTTCTCTAAGTGGGCAAATGTCTCAGCAGACAACTATAACCCAAATCTCCTCCCACAAGGCAAAGTGTCTAATTCATACACAGATCAGAGGGAGAGATGAAATCTTGGTTGTCTTAAGGGTTTGCAAAGTTTAGGAATCTCTGTGATGAAAAATGATCTAAATAAATGCAATGGTATTTTTACTGTTTCTTCTATTGTCTATACCAACTAAGTTTATAAATATCTTCTGCAGACCTGTTCCAACTTGATACTTAAACCAAAATCTCTGTAAAGAGAATTGTACTGTATGAAGTAATAACTTAAATAAAACATATTGGGGATGCTTTTGTTAAGTGACTAACAAAAAATGAATAATCACCTAAGATACCCTCTTTGGTGAATCCAAGTTTTAGTGTATTTCATACAGGGTTATTTTTGATCAGGAGCCATTGGTCACATGCCCTTCCCAGCCACTAGGGGGTGCTCCAAAGATTAGTGTTGTTTCAATGATTCACCAATCAAAATTAAAAAACAATCAGCTACACTCAGAGATGTCTGCTTATCCAGGCTTATAAAAATTATCATGGCAAAGAGACTATACAGTTAATATCATGTCTCCTTATTACCATTAACTTAATTAGAAGTCCAGCTAATTGTAGCATTTCATAAAAATGACTTTGGGAGTAGTATACAACTGTTAACCATGGTCTTGAAGACTAATTATATCAGGAAATATCATGCAATATAAGTGAAAAGGGGAAAGATATGCTTTTAATTTTCTTCTTTTACTTTCTTTAAACATACTATAGAATGCTAAGTATAATCAGGACATAAGAGAGATATTAAATTTAGTTTAAATTACCTTGTAAGCTTTTTATTCACGCCGAAATTTCCAGTTCTTTGGAAGCTAAACACCATAAATAGTCTGTTTTTCTTTGCATTTAGGCTTCCATTTCTGGTTGTCAGGATTATGGATGATTTTATTTTCATTTTCTTTATTTTCCTCTCAATTTTTCATGTATTTACTTTGTAATTACATTCAAACTATGGACATATAATTACTTTTATAAACAGAAAAATGAAAACTTTATAAAGGGAAATGTGACTGACCTAATTCTCGTACTTAACTATTCCACAAACTATTTTAACTGTGGACAAGATATCCTACTTCTTTGTACTTTGCTTCCATAAAATGGTTTGGTAAAATTCATCTTAGCTAATTTTGTTTCACCTTTTCTAAAGTTCTAGTTTGAATTTTATAAGGAGACAAAAATGGCCTCCTGCTGTGTTCATTCCCTAAATATTTATTGACCCTTACTACGTTCCAGGCACGTGTTTGATGCTATTAAAGATATATCACTTAGGGTCGAATGTGATGACTCACACCTGTAATTCCTGCACTTTGGGAGGCCGAGGCAAGAGTATTGCTTGAAGCCAGGAGTTTGAGACCAGCCTGTACAACATAGTGAAACCCTGTCTCTAAGAAAAAAAACCCTACAACAAAAGTATATCACTTAGCATCTGGACTTTGCCTTCAAAGGTGGTAGGTCCCCTCTGGAAAACAAGACCAAATACACAGATCCAGCTCAGCCCAGCACAGTGGTACTGGGAAAATGTATGTGGACCAGAAATGCCGAAGGAGGCTCCATTAGGAAGGGAGGACATGTGCTCTGCCTTTGCTGTATCTCTGATCATATGCTACTGCTTATTTATGCTTTAAAGAACACCCTGGCCTGAATGCTTCACAGTGTGTTAAGCTGTAAGTTAGATTCTCTCTTAGTTTCTCTAGTCTAGTACGTATGCCAGAAAGCCTTGTCGGGTTTCATTATGAAAGATGGCTATAATGCATTCAGATTACCAGGAAAACACTTGGTCTTTGAAAAGAACTGTGTGTCCCTCCAGGTTTGAAATGCAAGGTCCTAAGGGCTTGTTATACTCAAGACATATTTCACCTTCCTGAAGAAGACTAGTCTCTGAGCTCAGACAGGATGTATCTTGCCTGTGGGCCTGACAGAGGGGTTGCTGGGTGATTGAATTAAATTCTGATATCTAGGCTGTGCAAAGTGATAAGTTTTTTTTAAAAATGAAGCCATTAAACTCCTTCTAAATGTTTCTCCCTTGAAGCCTTTGTAATCTTTCTTAATGTGGTTAAATTCATGTTGTTTCCAGTTCAGACATGGTGCAATCAGATTTCTTCATGAGGGTGCTTTTCCACTGTGACCTCTTTGACGTCAGTGACTGCTTCCTGTTGATCTAAACTCCCTGTTCACCCTGTAGACGACTTTGTCCGAGAAATATAATAATGTGGTGAAGTTCACCACTTTAGGAGAAGTTCAACACTGTGATGTCTGTTTCCGGAAATTTCCTTTCCTTTGTCATCGCCATCAGTAGCAGCTTTTGATAAAGAATGAGCTTGTCATTCATACAGAAACAGTTCTAAGCAATTCTTAGAACTTGGGCAAGTACACTTAGAAGTGGCTCCCGGCTTAACAATACCTTAAAGCAATTACTACATTATTCAGAACTGTAAGCATTGTTTGTGTTTTTTGAATTATGTCCCAAAGACCACCTGCATCTTCACTGTAATCCTGAGTACTGTGACTATTTCCTACCACCTTGGTTTCCAAACTGATGCATCTTCAAATGAGGCTTACATCTTTAACTCAAAGGGACTATGGATTCTTGTTTTAAACAGAGAGAAATCTTTCTCAATCTGGTTCTAAGAACGAATCAATTTTCTTTTTTTTTTTTGAGTTGGAGTCTCACTCGGTCGCCCAAACTGGAGTGCAGTGGCTGCTCCCGGCCACTGCAGCCTCGACCCGCTGGGCTCCAACGATCCTTCCGCCTCAGCCTTCCAAGTAGCTGGAACTACAGGCGCATGCTGCCATGCCCGGCTAATTTTTTTTATTTATTGTAGAGATGAGGTCTCGCCAAGTTGCCTAGGCGGGTCTCGAACCCGCGGGTTCAGGCAGTCCACTCACCTCAGCCTCCCAAAGGCGCGGGATTACAGGCTGAGCCACCGAGCCCGGCTAATGAATCAATTTTCTAGAAGGGGAGAATAGCTACATTAAAAGTCTTGCTTGCAATAATATGTTTGCAGTCCATGGGGGGACATTTGCTTTGCAATAATAATTATTATTATTGCTATAAGACCCTTAATGTAGAGAATATGAATTATCATTCAGTATTAAAACATTAACAAACTTATCAGAACTGAAACCTTGGTTAATGTATTTTATCAGATTTCGTTTTGTAACTCCTTGCTTAGCAAGTACTTCCAAGAAAGAAAAGTTCTTACCGGATCAAGGCCATTACCATGTGGCATCAGGAAATGTCCCTGCACCCTGGCAGCGGGACTGCTAGTCCTTCCAGTTCCTGGGGCTCCCTAGATCCTGTCCCACATGGAGGGCTGCGGGCTGCTGCAGCTGCTGTTTTGGCTGCTGTCTCATTCCTGTGTACTGGTGAGTGTGTGTGTGAGAATGTGAGTGTGGAATAAGTGTGAGTAGTGTTTGTGAGGGAGTGTGTATGATTGTGTGTGTGTGTGAGTTGTGTGTAAGGGTGTGTGTGGAGGTGTATGGGTGTGTATGCGTGTGAGTGTGTGTATCTCTGTGTGTATGTGAGAGAATGTGAGCATGTGAGTGTATGCGTGTGTGCACCTCCACCAGTCTGGGAGGCCCATGAGGGAGGTACCACCCCCACCCAGGCAGGCAGCTCTCTGCCTGCATGCTGCCTCTGTGGCTCAGGCTCTTCTGATGCCTGATGCAGCAGGCCCTCTAAAGCCCTCTAGGGCCCAGGAGCAGATGGCCGTGGCGGCTGATGCTGCAGTAGGTATGCTAAGGTTGAGGAGGATCATAATGATGATCGTTGCTAACTTCATTTGAGCACTTACTGTGTGCCAAGCACTATTCAAAACTCTTGACTTACATCATTTAATCCTCACAAACCTGTAAGTTTGGTTGCCCTGTCATTCCCATTTTGCAGATCTGAGTTTTGAGAGAGAAGAGAAATAGATCACAGCAGGAGCTCTTCTTGCTCCTTGAGCAACCCATCTTCACCACTGCATAGGGCTTTCTCTCAGCCATGGCAGGGGTTTGGGCACTGGGCATGAGGTCTCCTCCTTGTGTGATGCTTCTGCTGCTTGAGATTCTTTTTCTGGGCCCAGCACTGGGCAAGGAGGCACTTGGCTTCTGGTCCCGTCCTTACACGATCACTGTAGTTACAGGCGTCATTAGCCTAGATGTATGGTGTGTGTCTTAGTTAAAATTCTCCTGGTAGCAAAAGAAAACTTACTTAAGGCTGTGCCAACAAGGGAGAACTAAGAATAAGGGGTATTTCATGGAACCCAAGATAGAAACTGGCCAGGACTCTCAGGGGATCTGAAACTGGAAAGGAACTCGGGAAGTTTCCTCCTTGGCTAACTCATCCTCCTGATCTTTCGTCTCTGCCTCACTCTATGTTTTTGTTTTGTTCTCCCTCTTCTGTCCATCTGTCCATCCTGACTTTCACCACTCTATTATACCAAGGCATTCACATGTTCACACCCCCAAAGGTAGCCTCAGCTCCCTAATTCATGTTTCCCCAGTTCCTCCATGCAGCTCAGACTAAGTTAAAACCTCTTAGCTCAGTTTCAGGTTTCTGGGAAAGAGACTCCGGGGAAGCATGGCTTTGTCCAACTCATTGTACACAAAAGTCTTAACATTTACCCACGTGGCCAGGCTGCAGCACTTTTCTAAGAA
This sequence comes from Carlito syrichta, assembly GCF_000164805.1. Taxonomy (NCBI): domain Eukaryota; kingdom Metazoa; phylum Chordata; class Mammalia; order Primates; family Tarsiidae; genus Carlito; species Carlito syrichta. The sequence goes on along the minus strand of NW_007257477.1, from coordinate 823,459 downwards.
AGGAATCACCAGGAGCCAGCCAGATCCCTTCATAGGTGTCCACCCCGGTGATCCTATGGAACTTAGCCACTAGTCCATGCTCCCTTTGCAGTCATCCTCCTTAGGTAGGGCTGTCCTGTCACTTGTACCATCTGGGCATATCACTTTCATCTCCCCAGGTGTTTTGTCTCTGACTCTTGTTCATATGATTGCCTGTCAATCTTAACTCTTAAAGGACCATCCTTCTTGAAGGGCTTTATAAAGAGAATGGCCCAGTTCAAGGGATGTTGTTATCCTCTTGCACCTGGGGAAGGAGCAGTTCGGAACTGATAGCCTGGGCAGAGCTGGCCCAGGCTGCAGCAGGTTAATGGAACCAGAGCAGCCGATGATGGGAATTCTGTGATTACCAGGCACCAGCCTGCTGGCCTCCCACACCTGTAACTTACACTGGGCACAGGCATGGGACAAAGGGATTTCAGAGCTGCTTTTATTCCCCCAGGTGTTCACTACCCCATGTTAATGACTTGCATTTGTGGTTGGTTGAATCCGGTACAAAAGAGGAGCAGAGGAGTGGATAGACAAAGGGCTTAGCCACTTGGCTTTAGAAATGAGGTTAAACCGGGTCTCTGGTCCTGGGGTTTCCTGCCACACAGGTCAGGGCAAATTTTACCTTAGAGGAGCTAAATGCCTTAGGCAAAGCTGTGCAGATATGCAGGTTCAGTTTCTAGGAAATTGGACTGCAGAAAACCCAAAATGGCTGTATGCATAGGTTTAAATACAGGACAGGTCAACTCTGTCACTTCTGCCTGGGGTGGGATTTGGGAATTCCTCCTTGTGCCGGGAATGACTCACAGCCACATAATCCATCATGCGGTACCTCCCTAAATGCAGGATTTCCTGAAATGCTTCATCTGATTGCTTCACAGTTGAATTTGTGAAGCATGGCTTAGTGTTTGTCAAGTAACCAGTGATGCTAATTCTTAAATAGCTGGAACAGACTAAGAGTCAAGTTGTAGGGGAGAGGTTGTCTTCTGCCTCCTTACAGAAGGTCAACTACAGGTCTCTGTTTTTTGAAGGTATTCACTAAATGGGAGGGCTTCTTGCAGGTCAATGGAATTAATTCCAAGGGAGTATGATTTCACTGGAGTGATTTGCTTTTATGGCAGATGCGATTTTCTTCTATGTGGCATATTCCAACACTTAATGAAGTCTTTTTCAAGTCAATCCCCATAGCTGCCACCTGTTTCACTCCAGACACTGGGCTTATGATCCTAATAGAGACTAGTAAGTGAGTGGCCATGTTTATTAATGGAGCTGAAGTTTGGGCATGGTGGCTCACACTGGTAGTCCCAGCACTTTGGGAGGCCGAGGCCGGAGAATTACTTGAGCCCAGGAGCTACCAGCCTGGGCAACATAGCAAGACCTGTCTCTACAACAACAACAAAAAATTCAAAATATTAGTTGGGCATGGTGACACACGCCTATAGTTCTGGCTACTCAGGAGACTGAAACAGAATAATCACCTGAACCCAGGAGGTCGAGACTACAGTGAGCCATGATCGTGCCACTGCACTCCAACCTGGTGACAAAGTGAGACCCTGACTCCAAAAAGAAAAAAGAAAAATGGGAGCTGAGACCCTGTAGTTCTCAGTTGTGGGTGACCTGGAATGGATGAAATAAAGTAGCCTGTTGCATTTTCTACAAACACTTGATTATGAAAACAGCGGTATGATTAACGTTAAACCTTACTCGGCAGCCCCAGCACCTGACAGCCTGTCTTCCTTTGCAGGCCCCTTACACTCCAGCTGTTCATTCTTCCTGACACCTCCCTCCTTGATACCCACTCTAGTGGGAATCGTGTGTCCTCAAGGCTGGGGAATTGACTCCTCTTACAAGTTTTCCCCCAATCCCACCCCAGCCTCCATGCTACTCAGGTGCCCAGCTCAGCATACCCCTGACAGTCCCTACCCCCCACTCCCACCTCTACTGTGCTTACCATGCTGGAGTGATGTGCTGACTGCGTGTCTGTGAGCATCCTAAGAGTAGTTGTGGGGTCTCATTAGTTTAGGAGGCTGGTTCCCTACCTGGGGCCTGGCTTACTGTATGTGCTCAATAAACATTTATTCTTGCCAAGAACCTTCAAGGAAGCACAAAAGATCTCGATCCAGTGGAGCCTTTGGGACCCAAACCAGAGCCAACCGATTCTCACTGTGGATGTCATTCCAATGGGCCTGATGGCCTGGCTATGCCAGGCAGCAGAAAGTCCATTAGGGGACAAGGGCAGTTATAGTGTCCCTTAATAAATTAAAAAATGAGCCAAGCATGGTGGTACACATCTGTGGTTCCTGCTACTTAGAAGGCTGAGGCAGAAGGATCACCTGAGTCCAGCAGGTCGGGGCTGTGGTAGCCACGAGCGTGCCACTGCACTCCAACCTGGTGACAGAGTTAGACTCTAACTCAAAAAAAAAAAAGGATGAACAGAAGTGCAAGTACACTGAAGGTTTTCTCACAGCAAAAATATTCTGCTCACCGTTAGACGTGTTTCTTTTTCTACCTGGAGACATTATTTGAGGTCTTTTATAGGAGGGACCATTCCTTCCATTAGGTCCTTGTTGTATCTCGACTGGCTTGTTTTCCCTTCTGCTTGCTTCAAGAGCTGCTTGTCTGGGCCCTAAACATTGGACATGCGAGCACAAAGGTGGGAACAAAAAACACTGGGCACTGCTAAAGGAGAGAGGGAGGATAAGGGCACACAACCATCCACTGGGTACCAGGTCCACTACCAAAGTGAGAGAGGGCTTGCCAGAAGCCCAAACCTCACCTGCATGCAATTTACTTATGTAGCAAATCCTCACATATACCCCACAACTCTAAAATAAAAATAAATTTAAAAAATAAATAATGAAATAGAGTTGTTTATAACCTGAAGGCTGTGATCGGTACCCTTTGGTCTAGGAGGTGCCAGACAAAAGGGCAGAAATGAGACTCTGAATGAAAAAAATAGGGGTGGCAGGGGCCCATCTTTTCACAGTTCTCCAGCTTTTGGTCCTTTGCCATGTGGCAGGTTTACCTCCACATGTGGTAAACCTGCCACATTTTGTGCAGTATCTGAGAATCTACCTCCAGGGCTGTGAGTGGGCTAGACAGAAGAGAAAGAGCGAGACCAGAGAGCAGAATTCTTCTCCTCCAGATCTGGAGTTAAGCCCCCAGGCTAGCTTTTTAGACTTTAGGTGTGTGAATTATTATTTTTGTGGAATGAATGAAGTTTTCTTTGGAATATCCTTATCTTTTGAGGCCTACTGCCTTAGAAACTCTTGCCAAGTATGCTCACTTACAGCAGCCTGAGGAATGGCCACTTCCCTGCCAGCCCAGTTTCAGCAATCAGGTGTTTAGGGCAGCTGGAATTCGTGTACCCCACCAATCAGACTCATGAGGAAGTTGAACTGGCTGGTTAAGGAAAATGTGTCAGGCTGATCTCCTTGCCCAAGGATGGCTCAGGTTGGTTGGCCTCCCTGTGGCTGCTTTCCCCTCAGATGGATATAGCATCGGCATCATAACTTCCTTTGCAACTGCAGATTTTTGAGATGTCTCCAGCCTGGGCTTACCCTCCACCCCGCCCCCTGTCTCACCTGCTAATTCCACCAGAGTCCTCTCGATTTAGAAAACACAGGACAGCCATTGTTTGTTAAAGCTCATCCCATCCCAGCGCTGCCTTTCCACTTGTCAGTCACCCTCAAATGAAGGTTGGCTGCTTAGTCAGATGCTATGCTTTACAGTTTTCCTGTTTGCGGACATCAGCCAGCCAGAAGAGTTGTGGTGGTGGTGGCAGTGGTGGCTTTTGTTTTTGTGACTCTTACTATTCCCTCTTCGCTTTTAAATTCTTCTCTTTAGCAGAAAGAAATGTGTAATAGATCACAGGGGATTTTTTTCCCTTCTAATTAAGGTATTACTTAAAATAGAGAATAAGAGATCATAAGGCAGACCGTCCCTGATAGGGATCAGGTGGTGACACCTCTGATGCAATAGGAGCTGAGCAGGAGCACGCACAAGGCTCTGCCCGGTGTTAGCCAGGACTGTGTAGAAACTCTGAGCAAAGTTGGTAGCACTTAAAATCCCAAATAAAGGTGAGTTCTGTGTATCTACTTCCTTTCGTAAAATACCAATTTTCTCACAAAATGACTCCCGCCTCTAACCCTCCAAAAGGCTATCACTGTCCTGAGTCGATAGCACTCGTCCAATGGATCGTGGCCCACTTTCCACTTGCTAGAGACCTCCCCTGCCCCAAGTAGGTGACCAGATGTTACACTTCCTCCATATTTCTTTCACAGGTTTTATCAGAATTTGTAGATTCGCTTATGTGACTTTTTTTTTTAAGCAATATATGTTTCTCATGCCAGACTCTATAAGAGAAGAGGCTGTGTCTGTCTCTGTGGGGTCCCCAGCAAGGGCTAACCCAGGACTTCCAAAGTTAGCAGGAGGGAATGAGGAAAACTCACTGAAAGAGTTTTCTGAAACAAAATGTTTTACACTGTAAATCTTAGAGACACCACTTTTTTACACATTTATTTCATTAAGCAGCCCTAATTTCTACAGTACTTTATTTATATCACTTGCATAGTACTTAGTACATTGTACAGGTAACTTTTTTTTTCCTCCAAGAGACAGGGTCTCACTCTGTCGACAAGGCTGGAATGCAGGAGCCTCAAACTCCTGGGCTCAAGCAATCCTCCCAAGCAGCTGGGATTACAGGTGCATGCCACCATGCCCAGTTAATTTTTCCTTTTAATTTTTTATTTGTAAAAGTGGGGATCTCATTGTGTTGCCTCCCTGACCTCAAGCAGTCCTCCTGCCTTGGCCTTCCCAAGGGCTAGGATAACAGATGTGAGCCACAAGGCCCGACCTGGTAACTTTTTGTAAAGAGTTCATTTCACCTGCGAGGTTGAGTCCCTTACTTACCATCTTTTTTTTTTTTTGAGTTGGAGTCTCACTCCGTCACCCAGGCTGGAGTGCAATGACATGCTCACGGCCACTACAGCCTTGAACTGCTGAGTTCAGGTGATCCTTCCACCTCAGCCTTCCAAGTAGCTGGAACTACAGGCACGTGCTACCACACCCAGCTAATTTTTTGATTTATTGTAGAGACGACGTCTTGCCAAGTTGCCCAGGCTGGTCTTGAACCCCTGGGCTCAGGCAGTCCTCTCACCTCGGCCTCCCAAAATGCTGGGCTTACAGACTTGAGCCACCACGCCCAGCCTGACTTAACATCTTTTGATGGACTGAATAGAATTTAAAGTAGAAGTCACTCTGAGGCTGCCTGCCATTCAGCTGCTGTTTGGCTGACTTTTTTAGAGTGTTTTTTTTTTTTTCTGAATTGTCCTCTGTCCACTTGAATGGACTAAAGTTCCTATGAGGTCTTTGTTTTCTATGATTAACCCCGCATGTTCCAGATGAACAGTGCTCACCTTTTAATTTACATTGCTCTCTCCAGGTCCACAGCCTCTAGAGCACAGAGCTAGAACTTAAACCCAAAGCTCTGGATGCTTCTCTACTTTTGATTTCACATGGAAATTAAAGGCTATGTGGAATTACCTGCAGGGGATCCAGATGCTCCTCTCCCCAAGGGACTTGAACCCACCATACCCATCACATGGTGCTCTGACCACAGTCAGGATGTTTCTTTGAATTCCCCCATGTGACAATCTCTTCAGGCCACATCCCTAGGTACTGTGATGCCAACTGGGTCCTCTCTTGTGTTTGTATCCAGGATCGTCTGTTTTTTGTGATGGAGTTTGTAAATGGGGGTGACTTGATGTTCCACATTCAGAAGTCTCGTCGATTTGACGAAGCACGAGCTCGTTTCTATGCTGCGGAAATCATTTCGGCGCTCATGTTCCTCCATGAGAAAGGAATCATCTATAGGTGAGTTTTGATTGCTGGTAGCCCCTCTCCTAATTCATCCCCCATCCCTTCTCCTGGCTTGATCTGTCCTGCCAATTCTCGTGATAATCAATGGAAATCTTTTTGGAATTAAATTCACAAAATTTCTAAGCATCCATTAGGATAAATGGTTGACATAGTGATAAACACTGCCTCAACACAAGAAATTACCTTATTTGTATTCATAAAATAGGCCAGAGAGCCTCTAAAGGGACTGTTCACAAATTGGTTCACCCAGGGATTGCTAAGGGCCTATGACAGCCAAGCCCTTGCAAGGTGCTGACCACATTGGTGTTCTCTTTTTTTTGTCTTGACATTGAAGGGAATTGGTTAACTGTGGGTTTGTTCCATGTTAAGAATCCACACCTAGACTGAAGAGTGTGGATAACTGTTGCTCTAAGTCACTGTAATAAGAATCATGGTCAGATGGGGCATGGTCCAACAGGCAGGAGCTAGGAGGTGAACTTTCAATGAGCAATGTCCTGCTTGATGGTATCTGCCATTTGTAGCCCCCTCTCAAATATTATTTGATTCCATTTCATGACACACAATTTTTTGATCATGATATACCCGTACTTTGAGCTCAAAATCTGGTTGATATTGTTAGAGCTCAGAACTCAATAGACATCAAATGAAACCCTAGTCAGAGAGAAGGTCAGGGAGGGTGGGAAATGTAGTAGTGGATGTTAGACAGTTCTCGTTTCTCCAGTTTTTCTTTTTTCCCTGTTGTCAATATCCTCCTACTCTTTAAGACACATTATAACCTAGTTGCCACATAAACCCTCCTTTTTTTTCTTGAGATGCAATTTTTGCTTTTCTTGGAGAAAAAATCACTTATATATGAGGTATGAATGTCAAAGTAAAGAATTTCCTGATTGAAGTTTGCTATTTATTAGCCTCATTAAGTACAGTTCCTTTTGTAAATGTATGACAATACTAACATCATTGTTAAAGTACATGACAGCCTTAAAAACAGTGGACATTCTTAAGTACCCTGGGAGTCAAAATAGGAGGAGAACAAGTAGTGAGACAAGTAAAGAATGCAGTAGAACTGGTAGAAGATGCCAGAAAGAAGTGAGACAGCAAAGGGGGTGTAACAGGCACTAGACAGACATTCCTTCCAATGAATTCTCAGTGAAGTGCCCCCAAACCTCAACTAGAGGTAGCTCTTTCATCATAGACCCAAGGCCCTGCGTGGTAGAGAAAGTGTTGCAGGACTGGGAACTGGACCTGGACAACTGCAGCGGCATCATCTGCTGGAAGGTCATCAGGAATTTCCACTCATTCTGAAGTTATAAGGCTGCCACAAGTTGCTTTAAGACAGCCTGTGTTTTGGGCTTTCTTGACCAGGCTCTGGTGATCTCATGGTGGTGCTATGACAGATTTTTTTTTTCCCCACTCTTTACTTTACGCCCAGCATATGATACATGAAGGTAACTGGTAGGATCTCTGAGGGTGAAGGGAACTGAGTCCTTCCCTATGGTAGTATCAGACTCTGGGCTGTGAGTTCCATTTTTTTTTTCCTCCTCTCTATGGCTTATCCATCCATCTCTGTTCTGCTTACCCCAGACAGAAACTTTTCCACATTTAATTTTTTTTTTTGAGTTGGAATTTCACTCCATTGCCCAGGCGGAGTGCAGTGGCACACTCATGGCCACCCCAGCGTCAACCTGCTGGGCTCGGGCGATCCTTCTGCCTCAGCCTTCCAAGTAGCCAGAACTAAAGGTGAGCACTACAACTCCTGACTAATTTTTTGATTTATTGTAGAGATGAGGTCTCGCCAAGTTGCCCAGGCTGTGCTCTAGCTTGTGAGCTCAGGCCCCTCACCTTGACCTCCCAAAGTGCTGGTATTGACCCACCATGCCCGGCCTCCATGTTTAATTTTTAAGGATAATGACTTTCCTCCTTGACAGAGACTTCTGTTGTAAATCAAAATAATAATAAAACTAAACAATAATAAAGCTAAGCTGAACACATGTTACAGGACCAGCACTTTATCTATATTTCTTTCTTAATTCTTCTATAGTCAGTAGTATTATTTGCATTGTTTAGATGAATAACTAAGTCTTAGAAAGGCTTAATAACCACACTGCTCTCTGGTAGTGAAGTCAGAATTCAAACCATGTTTGTAACCACTGGGCTAGACTGTCTCCTATGAGAGACTAGAAGATGTTGAATATCATTGAAGAGTCGATTTCTTATTCCCTTTTTGGGAACAACTTTAATTCATGAAATCAGGCAGGTTGAAGAAAAGCAGCATGGTCTAAACTCAGCTTTCTTTGATCCTCAGAGACTTTGAGTATTGGTGCCAGGCAGCAAGCTTGCTTTCCTGTGTTGGGTTTTACTACCTCTTGGTCTGCTTGTCTTATTTACTTTGAAATATGGTGGATGGACACTGTGACCTGATGATGTAATTTCCGTTGAAGCAGTGTCAGACCCCATCTTGAGACATTTGATGTCAATTCGTGGTATCTGTGGTTCTGAGAATGTATTTTAATTTACTCTTGGACTTGAACCCCATGTGCAGACTCTAACTGATACAGTTGACTTTGAAGGGAGCATATCTAATTAGGGTAGATTCAAATGCTATTTTTATCCTGTGGATTTATTTCACAGCATAATTTAATTCCACTCAGTTTACTGACTGGGAACAGCGTCTTAAGGATAAGCCTCTGAAAGCCAAGTCCTTGGAATTCACACGCAGTGAAGGGCACAGTTGGGTCACGGAGGGTGTGGATTTGTTCATCATACATGTCCCGGAATGGCCTTTATCAGAACTAATCTCCCCAGAAGATGCCTCTGATCTATCTAAACAGAGTTGTTATTTGTCTGTTTTGGGTTGTTTTTTGGGGGGGGGTGTTTGTTTTCCAGCAAGTTACAAAGATGGTACCATCTGCAAGTCATTGTTGAAAAGGACTTCTAATGGTGGAGGCTTAGACTATTTCCGACAGGAATTTCTTCTCTTCTAGCTGACTGTGCCCTGTATGAGGGAAGACAGACAGATTACATTTATGTGCTTTTCATTTTGTGTTCTGACCCTGATTCTCAGATATGTGCACTTGTATTTCATGGAAGAACAGAAGCCCAGTTCCTGGGAGCAAGAGAAGGGCCTGCCTCTTTGCCTTTGGTTGGAAGGTCTGGAACCTGCCATGTCCCAGAAATCAAGAAGAGTAGGCTGGGAAGTAGGCAGTCATTAAGTCAGCTTTGCTAAAGGGAAAAAAAGACTATTCATTCCTTTGTCCCAGGCTTCTTGGCCCATCAGGAGCCCAGACAGTGCTCATGAATAATTTACACATGGCTTTGACTTCTGCCCAGAGTCAAACCCTACAGAAAAGTTAGGGAAACAAAGGGGCATGCCTCCCATTGGCTGCATAATAGGCACCACTTTCCAGAATGCTTCATAACATTTAGCCGTCATGGACATTTCAACCTGAAACTCCTAACACCAGCCAAAAGACATTTGAGTTGCTGTTTTTGACAAAGTATGAAATATTGCATCTTAAATAGGAAAGGTGAGGTAGAGTTTGTAGAAGGTCATGGTTTAAATTTCAGTTCCTCTTTACCATGTTACACTTAAAAACACAGCACTTTCCAGTACATACTTTGCAGTTCATGAGTCTGACAACTCTCTGCCTTTTGCAGATCTGGGCATGCTGGTTGCCTGGTAATCACCATTTACCCCTCAAGCTCCAAGCACTTCCTGTGATACTTCGCCATCCCATTTTCCAGATGTGGCCCACAGAGGAAAGCTTTTCCCCACAGAGGATGACGACCAGTCCAGGCCTGATGTACTTACTGTCTTCTACTCTGTTGTTTATGTAGCACATTAACTCTTAAGGAAAATCACCTTTGATTTCTCCTCAACTGGAGAGAAAAGTATTTACTTAGTTTAACTTTAAAAAAATTTAAATTTCTGAAGATTAGCCGTCTCCCTCCAAGATAAGCCCAATTAAGCTAGTCTCTGAACACAGTTGTTGGATCTGTGTGAATATACCAAATTCTAACATCATCTAACTCTTGATTCTCAAGGATGATGAGAGGCTGCAGGTGCCTTGCTGACTCTAGATACCTGTGCAGTCTGAACTCAGCTGGGCACAGCCTTGCTTGGTAAGTGGCCCTCTCTATGAGCAGTGCTTTCTTGCTGAAGAATGCACAAGTGATCTGTTGCCAAACCCATTTGTGTGTTGGCTCAGTGATGGATATCACATGACTGAGTCTCTGCTCTCTCTAGTTCTTTTCCTCTGGAAAACTGTGGTGACATCTCTCAGATTCCCATCTCCTGGGGGCTCTCTTACTTCTTAGTATTTCTTTTTTTTTGAGTTGGAGCCTCACTCTGTCGCCCAGGCTGGAGTGTAGTGATACACTCACAGCCACCCCAGCATTGACCTGCTGGGCTCCAGCAATCCTTCCCCCTCAGCCTTTCAAGTAGCTGGAACTACAGGTGTACGCTACCATGCCTGGCTAATTTTTTATTTCTTGTAGAGATGAGGTCTTGCCAAGTTGCCTGAGCTGGTCTCGAACTCGCGGACCCAGGCAATCCGCTCACCTCAGCCTCCCAAAGTACTGGGATTACAGGCTGAGCCACTGAGCCCGGCCACTTCTTGGTATTTCTTGTCAGTAGACTTACAGAGTCCGTGATGTCTTTTTGAGCCTGGAATTTTGGACTCCTTCTGTTACCTCACTTATATTGTTACTCAATTCCATATTTATGTTCTACTCATTTTAGTGAGAAAATTTTTTTAGATAAAGATGAAAGTCAGATTTTGCAGCTCTGTTTTCCCTTTGTCAACTGATAGCATCATTTCTTCTGCTTCAGAAGCAGGTCTACTCTTTCTTGATCTGCTTACTGCCAAGACTGCTACAGATTATCATTTGTTGTTTATACAGTCCTTGTTTCTTCAGGACATGCTAGCTGTGAGAATACTCAATACATTAGTAGCTTTCACGTCAGAATTTGACTGTGATCCCTCAGCTGGGACTGATTCTGGAACTGTGAACATTTTAGTCCCGTTCCTGCCTCTTCTCTTAGCCTGTCATGCCTTGCTCTGCCAAATGTTGGCCTCATTCAGCGATAACTCTCCCACACTCACCAGAAAGTGGCCACCATTCCTGACTTTGAAAGATCCCTTTTCTTTCTTTCTTTCTTTGTTTTGAGCTGGAGTCTCACTCTGTCGCTCAGACTGGAGTGTGGTGGCCGCTCCCGGCCACTGCAGCCTCGACCTGCTGGGCTCCGGCAATCCTTCCGACTCAGCCTTCCAAGTAGCTGGAACTACAGGCACACAGTACCACGCCTGGTTAATTTTTTTTTGATTTATTACAGAGAGGAGGTCTTGCCAAGTTGCCCAGGCAGGTCTCGAACCCATGGGTTCAGGCAATCCACTCACCTCGGCCTCCCAAAACGCGGGATTACAGGCTGAGCCACCAAGCCTGGCTGAAAGATCCCTTTTCAAGGATGTGATGGAGAGCTCAGGACTTTCCAGCTTTATTAGAGTAGCTTGTCATTTCCCCCTAATAGAATCTTCTTTCCCACAGTGAAACATACTAGCCACATTTCTATTCCCTTGCACAACCTTCTGAGATCATTTAACAAGTATTTACTGAGCATCAGCTCTCTGCCAGGGATATGGACAATGTTGAGCAAAACCAAAAACCCTCCCTGGTGGAGGGTATGGTCTAGGGAGGGAGAAAGGTATTAAGCAAATGACCATCCTGATAGAAAATGGCAGCTGTGGGCTGGTGTGGTGGCTCAAGCCTGTAATCCCAGCACTTTGGGAAGCCAAGGTGTGAGGATTGCTTGAACCCAGGAGTTCAAGACCAGTCTGGGCAACATAGCAAGATCTCATCTCTACAAAAATTTTTAAAAATTGGTTGGATGCAGTGGCACTTGCCTATAGTCCCAGCTACTTGAGATGCTGAGGCAGAAGGATTTTCTGAACCCAGGAAGTCTAGGCTGCTGTGAGTCATGCTTGTGCCACTGCAATCTAGCCTGGGAGACAGAGTGAGACCCCACTCAAAGGGAAAAGAAAATGGCAACTATGACCAGTGCTATGAAGAAAAGAAATGCAATGCATTAGATGAGAACCTCAGATAGGGTGATTTGACCTGATTAGGGAAGGATGGAAGACTTTCATCAGGAAGTGACGCTGGAGTTGAGGTCACAGTGAAGAGGGAGAGAAAGAGTATTCAGGACAGAAGCAACAGCAAATGCAAAAGCCCAGTAATAGGAGGGAACATGGCAAGGTCAAGAGCTTTTAAAGGCCAGTGTGGCTGGAGTCTAAGAGGCATAGCTTACTTCACTTGGCATTTCCTTATTCTAGAGTATTCAGTCAGCTGATGACTTCAAAGTTTTTTTAGACACTCCTTGTAAATAATTTATTTAAAGGTTAGGTAAGGCTAGTCATGTTGCCAATCCCTGGAGGAGCCTTCTGTTCACAGTGAGTTCCTTGTGTTCAGGTCTATGTGTTTACACTCAACAATGGATTTATAAAATATTCGAGCTGAATGAGACCTCAGAGATTTCTGAGTGCCAAGTACTTTCACAGAAGAGAGAATTCAGGTCTGGTCTGAAACATCCAAACAGTAAATTGCTTCTCATAGTGGATGTTCTCTTAAGATGGTTCATCTGAAGTTTGTTTTCCATCTCTAGAAAAATAAAAATATGATTCGAAAAATTTGTTTCAGTCTTCAACTTACTGCTGACATGAAGAGCTAATCAAGACATCTTGTGGCATTCAACACTGTCCATTTCATTTCGGTGAGGAAAATCCATTTGAGGTCAGAAATATTTCCTGGGCTGCTACCTTGTACCGGGCATTGCCTTGGGAGATTTTGCATACATGATGAAGATGAGTAGATGTCTGCCCTAGGAGGCTCTTTCTGTGATGGCTATAAACAAGTAATGGCAGATGGATTCCAGAACTGGGATATGCCTAAGGTCTTTTGGGAGTAGGGAGAATGGCCACTAGCCTAATATGGGTAGTCAGGTAAACTTCCTGAAGGACGTGATGCCTGAACTGAGAGTGAAAAGTTAAAAGCCGGACAAAGATAAGAAGGGTGTTAGGGGATGAGGAGGGCAAGCTTGAGCAAAGCAGAGAAGTATGAAAGTTTGTGGTAAATGTGTGGGTAGAGTAGAAAACTGCAGAAATTTTGGTAGTACTAGAGGCTAAAATTTGAAGTATAGTCTACTATACCTCAAAGAGAAGGCTGGAGCGGTTAGCAGAAATGAAGCTCTGAAGGGCTTTCTACTCTTGAGATATTTGAATTCTGTATCACTTGGGATTTGGCACCATTGCCTTTAGAGGAAATGTAAAAATGGCAGTGGCTTAAACTCAACAGAAATATATTTGTCTCTCACGTACAAAGCCTTCAGCTTGGTAGTCCAGCCCCTCCAGGGAAGCTCTGTGGAGTCATCTGGGACCCAGATTTCTGTGTTTTCTGTTCTGCCATCTTCAAGGTCAACTTCTGGTCTAAAATGTCTGCTCAAGCTCCAGGAATCATCTCTGGATTCCAGTTCCAGGCTACAAGAATGGGCAAAGAACACTCCTTTCAACTGAGTCAGCTCTAAAGGGAATTTTCCTGAAATTCTACACAATACTTAACATGGAATTAGCCAGAACTTGCTCACACGGCTGCACCTAGTTGCAGTGAAGCCTGGGAAATACAGTATCACAAGTGGCTGTGTTCCAGCTAAAAATCAGGGTCTTGTGTGATTAAGAAGGGAGGGAATAGTTATTTGATAGGAAACTCAGTGTTAGACACAAATGCCTTACCAGGGAGTTTGGGCTTTATTGGCAGATAAGGGAGAATCTTTGAAGAATTTTCAGCAAGTCTTATGACATGAGTGGATTTATATTTTACATTTGTTAGGGGAAGGTAGCTTGTGTACATGGACCTGGTGGGTGGCAACTAGGTGGGGGAGGTTCAATTTGAGACAATTGCAGTGTTTCAGATAAGCAGATGATGAGGACCTGAACTAAGATAGCAAGGGTAGGGCTGAAGAGAAAGGCTGAAGTTCAAGAGATATTAGCAAGTAGAACAGACTAGACTAGGTAATTGGGTGGATTCTTGGTGAAAAAGAAACAGGAGTCATTCCCGGGTATTTAGCCAGAAGGTTGAGTAGATGTTGGTACCATTAGCTAAGAGAGATCATGAGTCCAGGAAGAGACCTGGGCAGAGAAGGAAAATGAGGCATTTTGATACCTGTTTCATAGCAAGTACCTGAGACATTCCAATGGAGATGCTTAATGGACAGGTAAGTTGATATGAGTCTAAAGCCTAGGGAAGAGAATGGGCTGGAACTGAATATTTGAACGTCATCAGGACGTATAACTGTTAATTCAGACCATGAGACCGGAAGAGATCACCTAAAAAGATTGTCTTAAATGGAAGAGTGAGTCAAGGATAGAACCCTGAGGGAACCAGATCCCATTAGACATCGCCTAAATTTGGCTCCAGGCTTGAAAAACAATTGATATACTGCATCATTTTGTGTGCCCCAAAGTACAATTCCATTAAAAATATAATGGTACAAAAGAGTAGACAAAAATCACTTATTTGAAAGTCAGTGTGTGACATAGTATATATTATTTCTATTGAAAGAATACTGGGACCAAGTGCGGTGGCTCAAGCCTGTAATTCCAGCACTTTGGGAGGCCAAAGTGAGGGATTGCCAGAGCCCACGGGTTTGAGAACAGCTTGGGCAACTTGGCGAGACCTTATCTCTCTACAATAAAATTAAAACATTAGCCGGTTGTGGTAGCGTGCTCCTGTACTTCCGACTACTTGGAAAGCTGAGGCGGAAGGATCGCCTGAGCCCAGCAGGTCAACACTGGGGTGGCCCTGAGCGTGCCATGGCACTCCAGCCTGGGCAATGGAGAGAGACTCTAACTCAAAAAAAAGAAAGAAAAAAGAAGGAATACTGGGCATGATTTTCAGAAGCCCTAGGTGTCGGAGCCAGCCCTGGTCCTGGGGATGTGGGCAGGCTACTGAATGCTCTAAGCCTGTTTGTCCATCTGTACAATGGGGGTATGGTTGACATGGCTTCCCTGTAGAGTGTTAGTGAAACTCAAATCAAATGGGAATAAAAATGTGAAAGCTCTTTAAAACATGCCATGTCAATATTAGAGATCATTCTTTGCATACATATTATTAGTTGATTTGGGTTTTCTTTGTATCATGGGCTTAGGCTGAAATTATCCTCAAGACATTGCCTTAATAATATGGAATTTGTCACAGAAATTGAAGTTTTAGCTTGTCATAATTAACCCTTTGAAAATTGATTTCTTCATAGTAACCTAAATCCTTTTCTCTCAAACCAAATCATTTTCTCTGTATGTCAGCAATATATTGAAATTATGTGTGATTAATATACTTACCACATAGCATATATGCTTGAGATAATTTTCTTAGGAAGCCAGAGAGCCTATGGGACAAACTCTATTATTTGGAAGAAGCAGTTGAACTCATTTTGAGTTCCCTCTTCTAGTACTCAGGCAAATGTTTGGTGGTCAATTTGAGAGGAAATTCAGGAATATTTTCATACCAGTTGAGTGACTATCCTGGGGCTTCATTCCAGTAATGCAGTTTCTCAAAGGACCCAGCTTAATGCACAAAGAAATTTTTTTTTTTTTTTTTGAGTTGGAGTCTCACTCGGTCGCCCAGACTGGAGTGCAGTGGCCGCTCCTGGCCACCGCAGCCTCGCCTGCTGGGCTCCAGCGATCCTTCCGCCTCAGTCTTCCGAGTAGCCGGAATTACAGGTATGCGCTACCACGCCTGGCTGATTTTTTGATTTATTGTAGAGATGAGGTCTCGCTGCCCAGGCGGGTCTCGAACCCGCGAGCTCAGGCAATCCACTCACCTCAGCCTCCCAAAGGCACGGGATTACAGGCTGAGCCACCAAGCCCGGCTGAGGTCAATGTATTGAATGTTGAGGTGATACGTTGTATAGGTAAAAAGCGTGGAAAAGGGAAGATAAAATTCAGGGGGAAAAGGTTTACTATTTTACATGGAGGATTAAGAAAGCCTTCTCCAATAACGGGTATTTGAGCAGATGAGCAGAGACCTAAGGACAGGAGGAGGCAGCTCCATGTGAATATCTGGGGGAAGAACATTCCAGGCCAAGTCCTTGTGAGGGAGTGTGTGCAGCATGGTCAAGGAGTCACAAAGGCACCAGTGGCTGGAGCAGGGAGGACTACGGCATCATGGGGGAGATGACCCAAGCCCCTTCTCACTTTTCTACGATACCGATCACTGGTCATGTGTTTTGAGCATTTATCTCGTAAAGATAAATTCCCCTATTTAATTTTGATTTCTTATGACAAGTGTACAAGGCAAGTGGCATTATCCTTATTTTATAGGTGAGGAAACTTGAGGGTCTGGGAAGTGAAGGGACTTGTTCAAGGTCACACTGTATGTGGCGGGACTCAACAGTCCCACCTCAGTAACGTCCTTTCAAGTTCATGTAGGTGCTGAGTTTGCTCACCCTACAAGCCTTTCCACATGCCTCTTCCTTGGTGTAGAATGATTTTCTCCCTTCTTTGCCAAGTTTCTTGCTGGAATCCTAGCAAGAATCCTGTTTGTTTGTTACTTCCTCGAAGAAGCTTTTCCTGGGCACCCCTGCCCTCCAAACTCAAGCTAGATTAGGCGCCCTCCTCTACACTCATGGCAGCCTGTAATACCCTTGCCTTGGCTTTTTTAGTGGGCTGTACCCTCAGCAGATGGGCCGCTTCCTGAGAGCTGGGACTGTGGCTGTCTAAGCCTACCATCTAGGACAGTGAGAGGAAGATAGGTGTTCTGAAGTGTTCATGGTATTGACCTACACTTCAAACTCGATGCTTTTTCTATTTTAAAATGGCAAGTCAGGGTCAAGTTATAGTGGTTCATGCCTGAAATTCCAGCACTTTGGGAGGCTGAGGCAGGTAGATTGCTTAAGCCCAGGAGTTCGAGACCAGTCTGGGCAATATAGTAAAACCTTGTCTCTACAAAAGGAAGTCAAAAAATTAGCTGGGCACACACCTGTAGTCCCAGCTACTCAGAATGCTGAGGTAGAATAATCACCTGAGCCCAGGAAATCGAGGCCGCACGAGTCAAGATCGTTGTGATCGTGCCACTTCACTCCAGCTTGAGGGACAAAGTCAGACCCCCGACTTCAAAAAAAAAAAAAATGACAAGTCAGGACTGAGAATATGTTATAATCCCCACCATTTATTGAGTACCTACTATGAGCCAGGCTCTATTCTAAGCTCTCTGCTTTTATTAATCCAACAAAAAATTCCTTACACTTCAACCATGAGATGGTATTTGACTAAGGAAGAGCAGCCCGTTTGTTGGCTTATTCATTGGTCCATACCCATGTTTTTTTTTTCAGAGTTCAAAGTAGTGCTTTTTATAAATAAAAGCCTTCTGAGATTTTTCTCTGATCCACTGAAGAGATGGTAGTGTTTTTCAAATTATAGTTCTAATTCTTTAATTTTAAATTTTGGGGTTTTTTTTATTTTGATGATATTATAAATCATTCTTTCACCCATCACAAAGACATGACTTGTGTTTGAGAAGCAATCATGGTCTTGGCCATGATTCTTCTATCACATTTCTACACTTGACGACTTAGGTCCGTGGCACTGCGGAAAATGTGTTATGTGCTTTTTTGCTTAAGGCAATGCTAATCTCTCTCAGAGATATATTCGATCTGCCTGCTATAGTCAGAGGATTTCAATAGTAATCCACTTCTGGGCTGGGCACAGTGGCTTACACCTGTTATCCCAGCACTTTGGGAGCTGAGGCAGGTGGATTGCTTGAGCCTAGGAGTTTGAGACCACCTGGACAACATAGACTATATTTTTGTAGAGACTTGATCTCTACAAAAAAAATTTTTTTTTAATTAGGTGGGCATGGTGGTGAATTCATGTGGTCCCACCTACTGGGGAGGCTGAGGAGGAAGGATCACCTCAGTCTAGGAGGTCAAGGCTGCAGTAAGCCATCATTGTGCCACTGCACTCCAGCGTGGGTGACAGAGAAAGACCCCAACTCAAAAAAGCAAAAAATAATAAAACTTCTTCAAGGTCATACAATAGGTTTAAGGACGATACAAAGCAAAGTTCAATTTAAAAAAATGATCTTGAAGAAGTTATAACTGTGGCAATTTCACTTTTCTACAGTTAAGTGTAAGTTATTGAGTAACTGTAACACCCTAAAGTTATTAAGGGGCTGTATCTTCAAACTAGGCTGTGCAAAAATATTCTGCTCATAAAAATGTATCTATATAGAGTCTTCATTTGAATAGATATTCATTAGAGAGAACAATGGTTTTCCACCATGTTTTTTAATATTTAAAATAAAATTTACTCTTGCTTTTCTAATTACAAAAGTGACATATAGTAGGTGTTGAAGTAAAAAGTATTAAAAGTAAAAATGAAATAACTTGTAATCTTATAACTGAAAGGCAATCATTTTTCTTTAGATATGTTTTATTAAAGTCTTTTACTGTATTTACTTTAAAAAATAAAAAATTGAGGCCATATTATATATACATTTTTGATTTGATTTTTTTTACTTATTATATCATGACCACTTTCCCCATCATGAAAGTTATTATTTACATTGTCTCTTAAGCCTAATCTTAAGTGATGTAAAGTAGTCCATCTTAGGAACCTATTTAAGTTGTAGTATATTTGAATCAGTTTACTAGTATCAGTAATAGTGAGTTTATATCCTTGTATGTATCTATTTGGGTCAGTCTTTGATTCTTTCCTTGGAACAGACTTCTGGAGATATTACCACTGAGTCAAAAGTCATACATATTGTTAGAACTTTTAGGGCTGGTGTTATGGATAAGAGCCAGGGCTCCAGAGTGGGATAGACCTGAGTTCCAGTCTTGGCTCTGCCACTTCCCAATTGTGGGATCTAGAGCAAGTCACTTGACCTCTCTAGACCTCAGTTTCTCCATTGATAAAATGGAGATCCTAGAAAAGCATACTTGAGGGTAGTTGTTAGAATTCAGTGAGTTGGGTTGGGGAGTGCATATGAGGCCTTCAGCCTAGGACTTGGTATGTAGTATTTGCTCAAGTAGGCTTGGTGGCTCATGCTTGTAATTCCAGCACTTTGGAAGGCCAACCTGGAGGGTTGCTTGAGCCCAGGAGTTTGAGACCAGCCTGGGCAACATAGTGAGCCTTCGTCTCTACAAAAAAAAATTTTTTTTTAATTAGCCAGGCATGGTGGCACATGCCTGTATTCCCAGCTACTTGGGAGGCTAAAGCAGAAGGATCGCCTGAGCCCAGGAGGTCAAGGCTGCAGTGAGCTGTGATCATGCCACTGCACTCCAGCCTGGGCGACTGAGTTCCTTGTGATGGCTCTCTTCCTGGGTTATAATTGGCTGCCTTTTTGCAATATCCTCATGTGGTGGCAGGAGAGAGAGAGAGAGAGAGCACGTGCAAGCTCTCTGCTGTCTCTCATTATAAGATCGCAAATTCCATCTTGAGAGCCCCGCCCTAATTATCTCCCAAAGGCCCTACCTCCCAAAATACCATCACATCAGAGCTTAGGGCTTCAACATATAAATTTTGGCAGGCCATAAACATTCAGTCCTGACAGTCATTCATTCATACATATATTGTTTTTTCACTGTTTTCTGTTACACTAAGCAAAGTGCTTTGCAGCTACTTGGCTTGATACTGCAAAATCTATGTGGAATAATTCTAGCAGCCCTGAGGTGATCATCTGCTGGAGCTGAGCACACAGTGAACTGTACAAGAGAACAGCTGAGGCTTAGACCAAGGCTTGTCATTCTTTTGGTTCCCTAAGCCATGTATGTTAGTTTTGGAGCTGTGTTTTTCAGGTACGTTAGGACCAAATCCTTATCCCTGATCCCAGCACTTTCAGCCTGGCAGGAAAAAGAGCTAAAAGTACAATGTGGTATTATAATGTGCCTTTTTGATAAATAGTCTGCAGTATATGCAAGAAAGTGAAATTTTTTCCTTTGTCTTGCAACTGTCAATTTTTACTTTTACTTTTCTGTAAACTTAAGTAAAAACATACATTATTGCAAGTACTGTTACTGTTTGACAAAAATGTTCATACGTGATAAGTTTCTCCATTGAGTTGCAAAATGAAGTTAGTGAAAGCTGACAGTCAAACTGCCCCACACCCTGGGGAACAGTGTCACAGGGGCTCTGGTTCCAGAGTTGTGTTGGTGGTGGGCCGATCAGAAGCCTGCAGTTTGACTGTCCTTTTGTGTCTCTTTCTGCCTTGGGCACTGCTCCTCTGGCCTCCAGAGAACCCACCCAAACCTGCTCTTTACATGCAAGTCACTGTTCTACACCATTGTTGGCACTTGCACTCAAATTTGCTTTGTCCAGTTAATAAAATTCTAGAATCTCAAGGTTTGAAGGGAGTTCAAAGTTACGCATTCTTCCTCTTTCAAAAATGAATAACCTCCGGCTGACTGGTCACTTTTTTCTATACTTCATCACCTCCAAGCAAAAAATGAACTTATTTCCTCTACTTTTAGGCATCTATAACTATTAGAAATTTTACCTTTGTGTTGACTCCATGT
Organism: Carlito syrichta; assembly: GCF_000164805.1. Taxonomy (NCBI): domain Eukaryota; kingdom Metazoa; phylum Chordata; class Mammalia; order Primates; family Tarsiidae; genus Carlito; species Carlito syrichta. The sequence continues at coordinate 802,995 of NW_007257477.1, read as the reverse complement.
TTCTCAGTATCTTCTATTCAGTGGTTCAGGACTACCTTTAAGGGGTAGACTGAAAAAAATGCAAATCTTCTGCAAGAAAGCCTTGCAGATACTTGAAGGCAACCTGGATCTCCTGATTTAGTTTATCTGCCAAAGAAGGAAATACTGTTAGCCTGATGTTGCTCATTCTGGCTGTCTTCTCACAATCACTGATTTCCAAGCAATCATAAATCATTCATGTCATTACTCATTCCAAACTGGATCCATGTCCAGTTGACTTGCCACATTCTTCTCTTATAAAATCAGAGCTATCTTAACTAGCAGTTGGTTAACTAAACTGAGTTGTAGCTCATACTGGTCTTTAATTGCATATTGTTGAAGCTGAATATAGGATAGCAAGCATGGTGGGAAGTTAATTGTTGGTGTGGTGGTCTCAGAATAGGGTGTTCAGAGTTTCATTTTTGTGTGATTATCAGAGGAATTCAATCCCTGCTTGCGTTTATGAGTATAGCTTCAGCCTCTGTGTGCATGTGAAAACAGAGAAGGTAGTCGTAAAAGCTAGAACCAGGGATCTCTGTGTACAGACCACTCTGAAAAGGTGAGTATTTTCCTCCTAAGTCAGTCAGTGACTTGCTTGAGGATGAATTTCCAGAGATGAAGTAAAGGATGAGCACGAGATTGGGGTGAGGGAGACAAGAGAGTCATGTTTGATTGTGTTGAATGAGAGGTCCCTGTGGAACTCCTGGTCAAGTGATTCAGCTCAGCGTTGGAAATAACAGGGTAATGCTTAAGACTATGGCCACAGACCCATGATTGCATGGGACAGTGTGAAAATGAGGCAGTACTGACTTACAGTTAAGATCAAGGCTTTGGCATCAAACTTCGATTTGAAACTTATCTCTACAATGTACTAGCTCTATAATGTTGGATATACTCTTCAGTTTCTCCAAGTCTCAGTTTCTTAATCTACAACATGAGAATAACAGTACTACCCATTCTATGGGTTTATTGTGAGAATTAATTGAGTGGGCTTGTTTATTTCAGTGTCTGGCATCAGTTAATGCTCCATATACATTATCAGTTATTTAGAAGAAAAGTGATCCAGAGAAGAAAGTCAAACAATGGATTTATTTAAGAAAGGGACAGATTCAGTAAGGAAATTGTTGAATAAATTATGATTATGGTCATACAGTAACATACCTGAAATATTATACAACTATTAAAAGAAAGAATGTATTAGATCTACACTTACTGACCTGGGTGGTTTATCCCTGATAAATAAATGAAAAAAAAGTTAAAGCATAGTGTGTGCTTACTTTAAACCCATTTTTTAAAAGAAGCAGCAAAAGCCATGTGTACATAGATATGTACATGGAGAAAGTTGTAGAAGAACAAAAATAAAACAATTTGAAATGGGGTGAGTAGTTATGAATTTTTCATTATATATCTTTATATTGTCTCACTGATTGAGGTAAAAATTTGTTACTTTTGCAATTTTTGAGGAGAAATTTGGGGAGGAGGTGTGTCCAGGGAGTGCAGACTTAAAGGCCAAGAGACTCATGTTTCCTCTCCTTTGTCATGGCTCTATGAGGGATTGTGTCTTAAGCTTTTCTTACTCATTTTCATTTGGCTACCCACCCCCATTTCTGGCACAGTGCATAGCACTGTTTCTTATTTCTTCTCTTCATTTCTGTTTCATTTCTAGAAACTGAGCCAGCACTTGTCTGGGGAATTCATGGAGGAGGGGGAGATAAGAGATAGGAAAATGGATAGAAACAGTAGTGTATATTGACTAAAGAGCAATGTCAATTTAATTTAGTGTTAAAATGTAAATTAATGCATATACATAAAAAGGAAATTTTAGCTGTTCTAAAAGGATTACGGTGAAAGCCAAGTTTTTTCATACCCCTGTCCTCAACCTCCCAATTCTTCTTCCTCAAGGCATCTCCTTCTATGTCCTTCCAGAAATGGTCTATGCATGTAGAAGCTCTGCATTTAAATGAGTTTTCTGTTGAAAAACAAATGGTGACATGTTATATACTTGAAGAACAGAGATTTTTCCTAAGTCTTTAGAGAGACGAGATCGAAATCTTTTTAAAAAGTTAAACAGGTGGAGTGGTGGATACACTTTTTAAAGCCCAGACTTCTTTGCCCCTATATAATGCAACCATGTAGCCAAAAACGATTTGTACTCCCTAAAGCTACTGAAATAAAAGACTTTAAAAAATAACAAAATTAATAACAGTAGCAACAACAACAACAATAATAATAATAAAAGATAGTAGTTAAGTCTCCTTTTCTTTGCTCAGAAGGGTCCGTGGGTAAGGGTTTAGGCCCTCTAACGAATTCTGCTATCTCTCGTTGGAGGAACTGTGCCAGTGTTTCTAGATCATGCAACAGGCTTATAAAAGTGTATTGCAGTGACTGGCTATAAAGAGAGATTTCTTTCCAGCACTATAGGTAGAGCACTTGTGTCAGTCATTGCTTATGACTGGACTAAAGAGCAACAGCACATACTGCCACCGTGGTTGTGCAGAAGTGGTGTGCTCATTCCCAGGGAGTTCTCAGACACCTTGCTCTACAGACACTGGCCCAAATACTGTCAAGGAGGAAAAATCAAACTGAGCGCCTGTCCTCCAAGAACAGATGCAAGTAGCACCACCAGCCTCACATCTTGCAAATGAAGCAAGAGTGGGTATTAAATCTTTGTTTAATCCAAGCAATGAGAAGCGTGCCCTTCCCAAGGGCAGATTTTGACACTCCTTTGACAAAGAAATGGGATTGAACAGGAGAAGAAGGCAGGTGGCACTGAGTCATAGAATTCACTTTGTAGCGGAACAGTCTTGTCATCACGAGCCCTTCCTGAGGGTCCTCTGGCCCTTGGGTTGATTCTTGAAAGAAGGAAGGGGAGGCAGGAAAGAAGGGAAGGAATGAAAGAAGAGGGAAAAACAGAGGACGGAATTGAGAAAAATACACTGGCAGTGAAATTAACTTACAAAGCTGGGAAAGAAAATTTTGACAAAAGCAAACCCCAAATCTGAGTGTGGCTGTAAATGTTGCTATTTTATTGCAACACCAAGGATCAGGGTACAGTTTTAGCCTGAAGAACACTGAAGTTGTGTTTTCTCATCTTTAAGCAGACAGGTTCAAACCCGTCAGAGGCTGTGACTGAGTTGCCTTGTGATTGATTTATATGTGTGCTGGTAATTTTTTTTTTCCTATAAGAATCTTGTTGAGTAATTCAGAAGGTTAAAAAACAACAAAATAGAAATAAGTGAGAAAAGTTAGCTGAGGTCCGTCACCTATGCCAGGAGGTACCCACAGACTGGGAGAATCTGTGAGGTCTTTGTCTGTTTCTGCCTATGCAAATACCCAGTCATGCTCGACAGAGCCTGAGTGTTGTATCTGTTCAACTGCCATTTCAGAAATAGGACTCTGTTCTCGGCAGCATATTCCCTGGGGTTTCAGAATGTAAAATATGAAGTGTGTATAATCACAGGCCAGGTTCCTGGTGTTTGTTGGCATTTCAGCTTTGGCAGCAGGAATGGGAAAAATTGAAGATTTTATGGCCAGGAAGGCTGGTGTGATCTTTGTGCCACAGCACTGGCATAGGAAGTAAATCTGTGACAAAGCACTTGACCTCCAAAGTATGTCTCAGGGATGGCTGTGTTGCAGGTATTGTATATGTTTATATTCTGTTTTCATCAAAAGAAAAGAGCGAGAATTGAGGGCTTACCGTGCTCACTTGATAGATCATCCAGGAATAGTGACCTGTGTGTTACACTTTGTGTCTTAAGAGTTAACTCTAGAACCGAAAACTTGCCAGACAAGCTCAAGGTACTTTACTTTGTAAGAATTAATTCTTAAGATTAAAACTCATCCAAGTTCAAGAAAGAGTTCAGTAAAGAACAAACATCTTCACCAGATGAATTATTCAAGAAATTGCTCTAACCTTGAATAATCAGATTAACTTTCCTAGTGCAGAGGTAAATTAGACTTCATGTGGTCATTTATCCAGAAAAGTCCCAATGTGCTCCCATGACCCCCTTAATAATCCTTTGTGCTCTCAGAGGCCCAATTGGGACAGTACATTGCATGGTTGCTCTATGAAGAAGTGTCTGCCTTCTGCTTTGTAAGATGGTAGAGCCAAAAGAAAAAAGTGTTATTGCAAATTGACAGGGGTCCTCTGTAGGAGGAGAATTCCATCAGCATTTTCCTTCCATAGGCTGTTCTCCTCTAGTTCATTAATTAGAAATTTAGTTACTAAGCCATTTAAAAATACTTTTTCCAGCATCAATCACTACCTTAGTTTCAAAGACACATTGGGAGAAATCACCTTTCCCTTACATCCTATGTTTTATTTCCTTTACATGAGACTTTAACATATTTTTACATGAGGTGTAAATTTGCCTTTAGTCATAATTTTATGAATCCACATTTATTTATTTATCTATTTATTTATTCATTCACTCAATCATTTAACAAATATTCATTGAGACCTACTTTGTGCCTGGGGATATAGTTGTGACCAAGTTAGTCCCCTCCCTATCCACAGGAAGCATGCATTCTAGTGTAAATACTTGCAGATCCTATATCTGATAAGGGGTTAATATCCAAAATATATAAGGAAATTCTATAACTCAATAGCCAAATAAAAATAAGCCAATTAAAATAAAATGGGCAAAAGACCCAAATTGACATTTCTTTAGGAAACATATACAAGTAAAAGTAATTATTAGTTGTGAAAGTTACATGAAATGAAATAAGTGAGTTTTTCATTTGTAGTTTGCTTCATAGAGCTGGAGGAAGTGGAGAGGAAGCGAGAGAGAGACCAAGAGAGACCTCTCTCTCCACTTCTTTTATTGTTGAATGTCTAAAGTATTTCTTAGTTCATTTGGGCTACTACAACAGAATTTTATTTTGCACTGCTCTAGAGCCTGGGAAATCCAAAGTCAAGCTGCCAGCAAACTTGGTGTCTGGTTAGAGCCTGCTTCCTAGTTCATAGATAGCCATTTTCTAAGGGCACTCATCCCATTCACAAGGGCTCCGCCTTCATGACCTAATAACCTCCCAAAGATCCTACCTCCAGATACCATCATGTTGAGGGTTAAGTTTCAATGTACTAATTTGGGGGTACATAGATATTCAGTCTATAGCAGTGTTTTATCTGGGGTCTCAAACTCAAATACCTTCAGAATGGGGCCACTGGTGACACTCCAGTTACCAGATAGAACTCCCATGTCTAGTCAACCACGTTCAAGTAAGAAAGATAAGGAACCCAGGGCCAAACTCACAGGAAGCGTGTCCAGGTCACATTTGGTTCTGGCCACAAATTCACACCCTTTAAAGTCTCTAGGTATCCTTTAGCTCCAAAGCAACGCCCACCAGGTCTGGTTCAATCTTACATTTTAATAGATCCCTTGTGGGTCTCTTGGAGAAAAAGAGAGTAGTCTCAGAATTTTTACAACCAGAGTGAGTTTTTCCACCTCACTGTGGAAACATTGAGCTATTTCTCCACAGTTTGGATGACAGAATTACTGTGTTCAAGGAAATCCACTGGAAAATCTGAGTGCTTGGAGAAATGTCAGGAATATTGTCTTTCGTCACAGAATTTCTGCACGCCACTATGGTACTCCAGTGTGAGTCAGCAAGAGGAATATCACCACACTGTAGCTCTAGGCTTCAAATCAGTGGGGCTGTGGCAGTGTCCCAGCCCTGATGGCAGGGAGTGGAAATGGTATCACTGTCCAAGCCAGTCCAAAGATGTGGGCTCCTTCTAGCATGTGATGCTGGCCCTCCGGATCTAAGTTCGAACTCCCTGGACTCTTGCATGAGCTTTCTCTGGAAAGCTCAGCTCCCTTTATTCTTCAGTCAACTCCACTCCTGCCACTCTTTCAGAAAATGTATCTTCAGACTCCTATGAAGGATAAAAGAGGGCTGCAGGCCAACAGCCCTATGGCTCCTAATTCTCAGACTAAGAAGAAATAAAAAAAGAAACCATAGGAGGAGAAGACCTGACTGCCTCTTCTTCCCTTTGGTTGCACAGTGGCTCTTCCCAAATAAGCATTAAGAAAATCATTTGGTCTTAATACAGTAAGAAAGTTCCTACAGGCAGGAACTGTAGGAAGAAAGGGGCTATATCAAACTAAAAAGCTTCTGCATAGCAGGGAAACAGTCAACAAAATGAAAAGACAACCTACAGCATGGGAAGAAATACTTGCAGATCATATATCTGATAAGGGGTTAATATCCAAAATATATAAGGAATTTCTACAACTCAATAGCCAAATAAAAATAACCCAATTAAAATAAAATGGGCAAAGGACCCAAATAGACATTTCTTCACGAAACATATACAAATAGCCAATAGACACGTGAAAAGGTGCTGAACATCAGCAATCATCAGGCACATGATGATTATTCAGTGAGATGTCACCTCACACCTATTGGGATGACTATTATCAAATCAAAGGACAAATGTTGGCAAAGATGTGGAGAAAAGGGAATCCTTATGCACTGTTGGTGGAAATGTAAATGGTGCAGCCACTAAACAAAACAAAATGAAGGTTCCTCAAAAAATTAAACTATCTAAGATCCAGGAATCTCACTTCTGAATATACATCCAAAAGAAATGGAGTCTGGACCTTAAAGAGACATTTGCACTCCCACGTTCATCACAGCGTTATTCACAGTGGCCGAGGTATGGGAACAACCTTAACATCCATCAACTGGTAAATGAATGAAAAAAATTTGATATGGAATGTTATTTAACCTTAAAAAAGAAGGAAATCCTGCTATTCAAGAAAATGAGGATGGGCCTGGAGGACACTATGCTAAGTGAAATAAGCCAGACATTGAAAGACAAATATTGCATGATATCACTTATATGTAGAATCTAAAATAATCAAATTCATAGAAGCAGAGAGTAGAAAGGTAGTTGCTAGGGGAGAGGAAGGGGAAATGGGAAGGTATTGATCAAAGGGAACAAGGTTTCAGTTATGCACGATAGATGAGTTCTAGAAATCTGTTGTACAGCATAGGGCCTATGATGAACAATACTGTATTGTATACTTAAAATTTTGCTAAGAAACTGGGCTCGGTGGCTCAACCTGTAATCCCGCGCCTTTGGGAGGCTGAGGTGAGTGGATTGCCTGGAGCCTGTGGGTTCGAGACCCACCTGGGCAAGTTGGCAAGACCTCATCTCCACAATAAATAAAAAAATCAGCCGGGCGTGGTAGCGCATGCCTGTAGTTCCAGCTACTTGGAAGGTGGAGGCGGAAGGATTGCCAGAGCCCAGCAGGTCGAGGCTGCGGTGGCCGGGAGCAGCCACTGCACTCCAGTCTGGGCGACAGAGTGAGACTCCAACTCAAAAAAAAGAAAAAAAAATTTTTTTTGCTAAGAGGGTACATTTTATATTAAGTGCTCTTACCACAAAGGGAGAAAAAAGGAGACGAGAAAACCTTGGAGATCATAAATAAGTTCATTGGCTTGATTATAGTGATGACTTCAAGGGTGTACACTTTTCTCCAAATACTTCAAGTTGTATACATTAAATTTCTTCAGCTCTCTGTATGTCAATCATACCTCAGTAAGACCTTTTTTTTTTTTTTTTTTT
>NW_007257477.1:760666-795332 GCF_000164805.1 Carlito syrichta | reverse complement strand
CCCAGACTGGAGTGCAGTGGCCGCTCCCGGCCACCGCAGCCTCGATCTGCTGGGCTCCAGCGATCCTTCCGCCTCAGCCTTCCACATGGCCGGAACTACAGGCATGCGCTACCACGCCCGGCTGATTTTTTTGATTTATTGTAGAGATGAGGTCTCGCTGCCCAGGCGGATCTTGAACCCGCAGGCTCAGGCAATCCACTCACCTCAACCTCCCAAAGGCGCGGGATTACAGGCTGAGCCACCGAGCCCGGCTATTAAGACCATTTTTAAAAACATCCTGCCTGTTACCCCACCCCACCCCCAACCTTTAACACAGCAATTGACCTGGGGATAAAAGCTACTGTATTTCCTTGATTTAAAAAAAAAAAAAAACACAAATCACAAAATGTCCGTGATTGTTGACTTGATGGAAACAGCAGTATTGGCTGCTGGCAAGTGTTTTTGGTCATTCGTTTTAAGGACCATCCCTGTGTCAGAAGTATTAAAGGCGGGGGCAGCAGGCACAGATCTTCGAACCAAAGCAAGACAAGGCTTGGAATTGTGTTCCTCTCTAGGTTGTGGTAGAGGACTTTGTTCCTCTCTAGGCACAGTGATAGAGGGTGGCTTGGTTAACAGTATTATTAAGGCTATCCTAATGACAGCGAAAGGGAGACAGAAGACAAAGCCTAGGTAGTCGGTAAAATGTGTGATTAGCTGTTCTAATCAGTTTTCTGCAGAAGGAGGATGCAGAAAGAGCAGATATGTGCAGACACCAACATTTTTCACTGTGTCAGAATGCAAAGTCTATTTACCCCTGTCCAGTAGCCTTGGGCTGCTGGTAATTTCTTTCCCAGAAACAGAGCAGGAATGGAGGCAGAAAAGCACCCTGTGCCAAGGAATCATGCGGACTCAGTATGACCGGAAGACTAGGTCTCAGATGAGAGTGAGTTTGGTTGTCTCCGTTTAATATAGGGTAAAGATGAAGAATGATGATAAGATGGGTACTTTATTTTGCAGTCAAAGCCCTGTGTCTTTCTTGCGGTCTCTCTTGACTCTGTAGATGTATCTTGATAAATGAAGCTTGAGGACATTTTTTATTCAGTCAGAACTTAGAGTCATTTTTTATTGTTTTCTCAAGGTGATGCTACTAATTAGCTTTGTGAGCCTCCTGCTTCTCCTCACTTAATTCCCATCCGTGTTCTCACCTTCCCCAAGGTGAACATCATTCTGATGAATGTTCACATTCCTGTAATGCATTATTGGCATTGAGTGGTGGGTCTGCACCAGTCCAGGGTCTGGAGAGCTATGCAGAAGTAGGAGTGAACTCCAAAAAGAGGCCTCTGAATCCTTCTAACCCTACTCCAAGTGCCAGTCCTTGCAGTTTCCAGGATTGCATTTGATGGAAGATGTGAGTTATGACATGCATATGTGTTAGTGTGTTATTTATTTTTTTAAAAATGTATTATAGAGTCTTGAGGTGCAAGTGAGGATTTATTACACGAGTAAGCTTTTACAGGTGATGTTGGGCTTCTAGCTGGCCCTCTCTCCCCTGATAATGGGTCAGATACTCTTTGTGTTGTCATGTGCATCCCACCCTCCTCCTTCCCTCCCTCCATCCTCTAGCAGTGCCCAGTGACTGCTGATCCTACCCTTCTGCTAATGTTACTAGCGATCAGGGCCCACTTGTGAGTGAGAATGTGTGGTTGGTATTCAGTTATTTGTTTCTGTGATAGTTCACTTATTATGATGGTCACCAACTGCATCCAAGTTGCTGTGAAGGCTATGATTTTGTTATTCTTTATGGCTGCATAATATTCTATCGTGTATATGTACTACGTTTTCTTTATCCAGTTCACATTGATGGGCAGCAGGATTGGGTCCATGTTTTTCTCTACTGTGAATAGCACAACAGTAAACATGCCTGTGCAGGTATCTTTTTTGTAGGATGATTTATGTTCCTCTGGGTATATTCTCAGGGGAGGGATTGCTGGATCGTATGGAAGATCAATTTTTAGTTCTTTTAGGAATCACCACACTGCTTTCCATAGAGGCTGATCTAGCTTGCACTCCCACCCAACAGTATAGAAGTGGTCCCTTTTCTCCACAACCACACCAGCATCTGTTGTTTTTTGGCTTATTAATGATAGCCGTCCTTACCGGAGTTAGGTGGTATCTCATACCTCATTGTAGTTTTGATTTGCATTTCTTTGATGATAGTGATTATGAGCATTTTTTCATGAGTCTGGTCAGTCTGGACAGTGCCCTCCTCCCCCTGCCTGGCATGCTGCAGTCTCACTTGCCTTTGCTTGGCCAGCATGTCAGCAGACCATCAAGTTGTCTGTGGCTTTGTCTGACCATGAAGATGACTTCTCCACTGCTCTGTGCTGTGTTTGCCTCTGAAGATCAAAAGAGAAATAAGACAGGCTCCTTACCTTCAGGCTTTAGTCTGCTAGGGGTTCCAAACACACAAAAATGTACAGTGTAATACATAGTACCATAAATGCGCAAAGTAACATGCAAACAGAGCACCATGAGGTCACAGAAAAACCATTGTTGATGGAAAGAGAGGAGGCTTTGGAGAAGAGATGTCATCTGAACCTGTCTCAGAGGATGTGTAAGTTTTCAGTTAACAGAGAAATAGGGACATCCATGCCAGGAAGACAGAACAACGGGGACAGAGGCATGGAGGCAGAAGCATTCGGTGCCAAGGAATCATGAAACTCAGTATGATTACAAGACGAGAGCCTGGGAACGAACAGGGAAGAGGTGGCAGTTAAGGTAGGTTAGGGTGAGAACCTGGAAGGTATTGGACCTTGGGCTAGGAAGTTTGGGCTTCATCTTCCTGTCAGTAGAGGCCATCAGAGGTCTTCGAGAAAAGAGACTGGCAGGAAATAAATGCATAGTGTTCAAGTGCAGAGGAGTGATCCTGGAAGCCAGACATTCAAGTGGAGGAGTTCTTGTCAAGAAAGGACATCAGGCAAGAAACAGTCACAACTGGAAGCAAGCCAGTAATGGGAAGAGAAAGAGAGTAGTGGGAGTGGCACAGTATATTAACAGCGGAGAGGACTTTGCCACAACGTGGATGAGGGGACCCAGGAGTAGGCACAGAAGATGGCCTCACGATTTCCAGCAAAGGAGAACTCTGAGTGAAGACAACAGTGGGGTCAAGTTCAATTTTATCTTTTTGTGTTTGGAGGGTTGAAACACCCCTGGTAGTTTTACCCAGAAGGCAGTTAGAAATGCAGGGCTAGCTCTCTGCAAGAAGGTATCAGGATGGAAATTGAGACTTGGAAGCCATCTGTCTAGGGGAATTCTTGAACCCATGGGACTCAGCTACACGGATAGAGAACCAAGCAGCAGATCGGCCCTAGGGAGGGCCGCTGCATCACAGCCGTCACAGATTTGTATAATGACTATGAATTTTCTGGCAGATGGTAGTTACATGTCTTGAGAAAGGGATGCCTTCTCCTAATTTGCACAAAGGCGCCATATGGTCTAGCAGGAAGGCTGGAAGTAAACCTAGGCAAGGGCCAAGAACAGAACCTGAGGGAACCACCTACCCCTTAAGGGAGGGTGGAGGAGGAGGAGCCTCCAAAGGAGACACTTAGGAGTGGTGAGAGACTTAAATGGGATTGTATGCAGTTGCCTTGGATTTGCCTAAAAATGTAGTCCCCACACACGGTGAACTCTCATCTTTCTTTGGTTTCATAATTCAGGGAGAACTTTCTTTGGTTTCATAATTCAGGGAGAACGTTGGCTCATATTATCCATCAGCTCTCCCTTTTCATATCCCGGTGAGTTTTCCTTGACCAGCAAATAGAATCATTAAGATTGGTTAAGATATAGAATTATCAAACCTGTGGCTCTGTTTTTAGATGCCCACACTGAGCAGGTGACATCGTCATCCAGAGCGAATAGCTGCCTCTTCCAGGATGCTGCTTCAGAGACTCCCTTTAAGTCCTCCCAGGAGGGCATGCCACGTTCCCTTCCCCACCCACCCCCGTCACACCTGACTTCAGCTAACCAGGAGTCAGGCTGGGACCACTCCCTACCCTGAGCTGCCAGAGCCTCTCAGATGGCCCTGAGTACTGACCTCCAAGGGCTTGGCAGGGTAGAGGAAGCTTCTTGCCTCCTGAACCACTTAAAGAAAAGGCATCCTTAGAGCAATAGCTTGGAGGCTGTCTGGCTTCTCTGTGGCATAAACGACAAAGGCTCACAGCCTCGCCCACATATGCCAATGAGATGGTATAAATGCTTCTGGCAGAAGGGAAAGGTTGTACTCTACCTTGGCACATGATTCTCTGCCCACACAGACTTGTCATGGCTGCTTCCTGGCACTTATGACCTCGTTTGCATCAATGGAAAGTTACAGAAGGAGAGATAGCACCGTCTTCCTGGCCAGGAATGTGTCATGCAACCCAGATCAAAAACTTCAAGTTCACTTCTATGTCAACAGGATAGGCTCTATAGGCAGATGGAGTGTTGTGTAGAAAGGCTGTAGAACTCAGAGTGGAACTGTGGTTTATCAGAGCTGATGGAACTTGGTTGCTTGCATATTACCTAGATCAGTCAGTTGAAATGTTCTGCTTTCAAACTAATTTATTGTTTTCGGATCTTGAGGTTTTCTTTTCATCAGTTCATTCTCTGCTTCTTACTTTGAATGAAGAATAGAGTTCCTTTTCTAATGGGAAAAAATATCACTTTTCCTGTCTCTGGGGCTTGCTTGTTTTTTTCAAACCTTAAGTGAACATAGGCTCCCTGACACTGTGGATCAGAAGCACTCAGGAAGCTCTTGGGACAGGATTTCATACGCTACATACTGAAAATGGGCAAGCAATCGCACGACTTCTTCTTTAAAAAAGGTCTCTGAAGCAAAGAGTGGGAGAGAATTTTTCCATGGCCTCAGAGGGAAAATCCAGGAATAGAACCCAAGAAGCTGAGATTCTGGTACTGTGTTCACAAATTGCCATCTCTGGAAAACCCAAAAGTTACCAGCAACTTCCTGGTGATTTTTTTTTTTAATTTATCAATTTTTCAAAAAGAAATTAGTTCCATATGATAGGAACTGTGTTCTTTGATTGGGCTTAAAGGATTGTTTGTGCTTATAAGTTGTTCCCTATGTAATATTCCATCCTTTCTGGTTTGGAGTTTTCCATGAAATGCCTTTAAAAAAAAAAAAAGCAAAACATCAATGAAGATTTTCAACTTGATGAAAGACTTAAGAAATTTTATCATTCTTCTTCTTCCTGGACTGACCTTTTAATTTCATTCAAAATGTACAGGAGTGATTTGTTTTGTCTGGTTTGTGAGGCTGGTTAATCATCAGGCACATTAGTCACTGGTGGTTGTACCTACAAGCCCAATGTTCTTAGGACCAGATTGAGAAGTGTCCTGTTCTTAGGAACAGTGCAAAGGGGTGGGTGGCAAGAAAGATTTGCCACCAGACGTAGAAAACAGTTCTCACCATTGCTCCCGCATCCCTCAGCACCCACTGTGCACAGAACACTAGGTATTAGAGGGAGACACATAGGGCCAAAGGACTTCCACTTGAGGGTGGGGGAGGGGTGGGTCAAGGGAATGCACCCTAATTTTAGGGTAAGACTCAGAACTTGTTCAGTTCAGTCAGTGCTTCCCTGACCATGCAGTGCTGTGGCAGGCTCCTTGATCTGGGGCTTGAGAACCGAAGATCCCTGAGAAAAGTCCTGCAGGGAAACTACCAATTATGGCCAGTGCAAAAAACGTTGTCCTTAGAAGTATGCACCAAGCACCATGGGAACACAGAGGGCAGGTACCTGATTCGGAAGGGATGGAGAAGGCTTCGGCAGAGGCTTTGGCTACGACTGAAACAGTCAGCTCAGGAGAGAAATAGGAAAAAAGCTCCTCCAACCTTCTGTGGTGGTGAACCAATATTTTGGTTTTTTTCTTTTTTAAATCCATTTAGGACTGATACTTGCATAGAATATAAGAAAAGCCACTTGTAAGAATAAAATTTCAAAATAAACATAAGATAGAAGCCCCAGGTTGTGCACAATGTCTCACACCTATAGTCCCAGCACTTTAGAAGGTCAAGGCAAGAAGACTGCTTGAGTCCAGGATTTCTTGAGTTCAAGACTAGCCTGGGCAACATAGTGAGACCTCATCTCTACAAAAAAAAAAGTTAAAAATTTAGCTGGGCATGGTAGTATATGCCTGTAGTTCCAGCTGCTCGGGAGACTGAGGTGGGAAGATCACCTGAGTCCAGGAGTATGAGGCTGTGGTAAGCCAGGATCATGCCACTGTACTTCAGCCTGGGTGACAGAGTGATATCAAAATAATAATAATAATAATAATAATAATTGAGGTCTGACGATTAAGTTCACAAACTTATCCTAGAAAAAATGCTACATACCTCATTGCTGAATATCACTATGGTCACCTTTGAAATACTCCCCTTGGGAAGCTATGCACTGGTGCCAGCACCTAGTCCACCCATCAAAGCAATTTTAGAACTCTTTTTCTGGAATGGCCATCAGAGCTGTTGCCATATTACCCTTAATGTCCCAAATGTCATTAAAATGTCTTCCTTTCAATATTTGCATTATCATTGGGTAAAGGAAAAAATCATTGGGGGCCAAATCAGGTGAGTAGGGAGGGTGTTTCAAAACAGTTACTTGTTTACTGGCTAAAAACTCCCTCACAGATAGTGCTGTATGAGCTGGTGCATTGTTGTGATGCAAAATCTCCTTCAGGACCATTTTTGCACACATTTTTCTCATGCCAAGATTTTCAGTTAAGATTTTCCTATTTTTCTAACAATGTTTATTTGGTCGGCTATGCTTCCAATAAATTTTTGCATTGTTTTCATCATTTCTGCTCGTTACTGGCCAACCTGATCTCTCTTCATCAATGATGCTTTCATCAATGATGCTCTCTTCATCAATGATGCTTATTCTCTTCCTCAGAAAAATACTTAATCCATTTATACACTGCTGTTTTCTTCATGGCATTATCCCCATAAACTTGGACTAACATGTCCCTGATTTCACTTCTACTCTTGCCAAATTTAACAAGAAATTTAATGTTTGTTCATTTCTCTAATTCAGACTCTGACATTCTTGCGATGACAGCTCGGATTGCCATTCCAGAAAAAGGGTTCCAAAATTGACCTGGTAGATGCCCCAATTATTATTATTAGATTCAACAGACATAAAATTACTGTTAAATCATTATAAAATTTTCTAAATACTCTCAGCTTTTCTCCTTACCTGGCTGCAGGCCAGTACCAGCATGCAGGTGAGTGGCAGTGCAGAGGAGGGCACACGTGAGGAGGTGGTGATTGACCAGATGTGAGAACTAGGGAAGAGATGTCATCTCATCCCATTCCATTATTTTATACAGGGGGAAACCGAGGCTCAGAGGGGTGACAGAGCAGAGGCCAGATGCCTTTGCTTTCTGGCTCGGGACAAGTGTTTTTGTCCCTTGACTAACTCACTGAACCCGTTAACACCAGCATTTTAGTGTGTCTTTCCCCACCTGCCTCACCCTCCCTCTGCCTCTGAAGAAAGGGAAGGCATGCGTGTGTCAGAAGATGTGGGGTGGGCCAGACGCCAGCCTGCTGCCCAGCTATATACAACCAACCTGCCCGACTCCTCTGTACTCTCTGCTCACGGTCACTGTCATCATGACAGAAGCCACTCCATGAGTTCACAGTGTCCTGTAATAGCCAGTTATTTTCATGTAAATCCAGTTAAGGCAGTCAGTGGACTTTTTAATACTCTTCTTTTAGAGGAACAAAGGTTATTGTTACCTGGAAGCCAAACATGGACAGGTAGTCACCACGCAGGGCAAATTTTCCTTTCTGGCATCTCTTGAAATAGGTATGGTTCTAGACTCATCCTGAAGGTGACATCTGACTGGGGTGGACTTGAGAGAGCATATTCAGAGCCACAGAGCTTCCTGGCCTTAGGTCATGCCAAGATGGAGGACTTCAGCAGGCGGTGGCAGCGTCATGTTGGCTTCAGAGGTCCCAGATGGTTGCCACTGTCCCTGCACAAACTGGAGTCCACCCAGCTTCCTAGGAGTCCCGCTCCCCACCCCCCACAGCATCCTCCCTAATCCAACCTCACTGGGTTCTCAACTAAACCAAACCAGAAGGTCAGAGAAAGGAGTTGCTATTCAGATTAATAGCCATTTATTAGGGGCCTGCTATATGCAGAGCACAGTGTTAAGCCCTGACGGGAACCCTAAAATATAAAGATATAGACATGAAAACAAAGAGGCATCTCTCCTCTCTGCCTGCCTTCCTCTTTCATTCCAATGACCAAGTAAAGCAAACATCAGTCAGTGGAACTGATAGAATTTTTTTTTCTATAGAGGTGGGGTCTTACTCTGTTGCCCAGGCTGGAGAGCAGTGGCACGATCATGGCTCATTGAGCCTCCTGGGCTCAACTGATTTCCTGCCTCAGCCTCCCAAGTAGATGGAACTACAGGCAAATGCTACCACATGTGGATAATTTTTGTATCTTTTGTATGGAGTCTCACTATGTTGCCCAGGCTGCTGTCAAACTTCTGGCCTCAAGCAATCTTCTCGCCTAAAACTCCCAAAGAGCTGAGATTACAGGCATGAACCATTGCAGCCAACCTATAGAAATTCTTAAATGTGGGCATGGTACTTGGAGTCTGTTGCTCATTTGTGAGGAAAAAAAGGAGATTAAAAAATCTTAATAAATTTGATCATGTCAAAAAGTTACCTTCATTTATCTCAGCATTGTTTACAACAGTGAAAACTTGGAAACAACATCTCTTGGAGAGGACCTTCCAGGCTCTGGGTTTACCACTTCACTTAGTACATCACACCAGCATCCACTGTTGGGCGTATGTCCTAAACAATTAGGCAGGGGAAGGGTGGGGAGCGAGGACTGACTGTAGAGGTTGGATTTTATCTGATTGCATTGTGAAGTACAGATATTGCTTCACTTCTGGGAATTGTATGTTTTATTTTGGAGAATTTCAATTCTCCAGAAATAAAAATAAAGTTCTCCAGCCATCCTCAGTGGTGCTGTAGGTAGCAATAGGATTCAGTGACTTCCCTCACCCTCCTTCAGCTCATTCTGCCTAAAAGAGCAGGCCATCATGGTGAACACACCAGCTTCTGACAGTCCAGGATGAACTGGATGAACCTCTATTTAAATCAGCCTTTTCTCCTTGGACTGATCTAGGCCACTGAATCTGAACAGAGGTCATCATTCCTCTGTCTTAATGCTTCAGAATTTGGTCTTAGCAGGGGTGGCTGAAATAGAAGAAGGTGTTGTGTGTGATGGGGTTTAACCAGTTCTGGAAGCATTTTTCTTGTTGCCCAAGAAGGTACAGATGCCAGAGTGTGACACTGTGTGATCAGTCTATATCCACTCCTAGCTCTGTTACCCTGAGAGCAGTTCGTAAGTCAGATGTGCCACTCAATAGTAAAACAGGCCTACCTGCCCAATCCCAAATGATTACGGTAGTTATCTAGCATTTATAGAGTTTGTTTTTACTCTTTATCAATTTTGATTCGTGTAAAAGTCATGGCACTAGGCCAGGCAGGTGTTACCTGGTTTTTTGTTGATGAGGAAATCATAGCTAAGACCTCTAGCACTGAATGCATTCCAGGCACTGTTCTAAGCAATTCACATTTAATAACTCATAATTTCTGTGAGGCAGACACTGTTGTTATCTACATTTCTTTCTTTCTTTTCTTTTTTTTTTTTTGAGTTGGGGTCTCATTCTGTGGTCCAGGCTGGAGTGCAATGGTATGATCATGGCTCACTGCAACCTCAACCTCCTAGGCTCAGGTGATCCTTCCACCTCAACCTTCTGAGTACACAGGTGCCCACCACCACACCTGGCTTATCTACATTTCTTGATGAAGAAACAAGCACAGAGTGCTTAAATAACTTGCCCAGTATCACACAGCAGGACCAAGTCTAAAACTGCCAAACTGGCTCCATAGTCTATGCGCTTAACCTCACACTATACAAACTGTTGAAATCAGGTCACTTAGGGACTAGAGCAGAAAGCAGACTGAGGGTGCAAACAGGAGCATTTTTCTCCATGAGAAAATGGTTGAGAAGTCACCCTTGGCTCATCTGTCTGTGAGGCTCAGAACTTCGTTCTTGGCCTTGCATCTGCATTTGCTCTGTCTCCAGAACTGATCATTCTGGATTTGTTACCAGGTAAGGTCATCACTTGGACTCCAGTTTCCTAGGAAATGTTAAAGAAGAAAAGCCCCCATCATTATGTATTGATACATTTAATTTTATATTTGTGAAAGGTCTTTTACAATAGAAAGGTCTGTTACCTGTAATGTGCATATGTACATATAATGTTGCTGAGCAGGTTAGTTGTGGCATGAAATCCAGGGTTAGTGACTATTCAGATTAAGATCTATCACCTTGCAACCTTGAGGTTTTACCAGAGCCGTTGAGGTGTGGGGAAAACTGACTAAACTGAAATAGACTTTGTTGGGTCAAGATTTGTCCTGCATTTAGGCAGGAAGTAATGTTAAGTCTACTCATAAAACCTCTCGTCATCTGCTGTTTTGCTCACAGGTATGGTGATTCTTAACTAAAAAAAAACATGTAGACTAAAAAATAAACTTTTCCCCTGATTTGTGAATTCTGTTTACTTTTACAATCTTAGAAAGTTATGATGACTCACATTTACACATTTAATATATTTTTTTATTAAGATGAATACGATGACATACAATTAGAACATTCTTCAGATTGTGTCTCCACATACAAATACTCAGATATTGAATTTATTTTTATTTTATTTTATTTATTTATTTTCTAGAGATGAGATCTTGCCATGTTGCCTAGGTTGGTCTCGAACTCCTGGGCTCAAGCAGTTCTTTTTTTTTTTTTAAGTTGGAGTCTCACTCTGTCACCCAGACTGGAGTGCAGTGACTGCTCCTGGCCACTGCAGCCTTGACCTGCTGGTGTCCGGCAATCCTTCTGCCTCAGCCTTCCAAGTAGCTGGAACTACAGGTGCACACTACCACACCCGGTTAATTTTTTGATTTATTGTAGAGATGAGGTCTCGCCAAGTTGCCCAGGCGGGTCTCGAACCCGCGGGCTCAGGCAATCCACTCACCTCAGCCTCCCAAAGCGCGGGATTACAGGCTGAGCCACCGAGCCCAGCACTCAAGCAGTTCTTTCACCTTAGCCTCCCAAAGTGCTGGGATTACAGACGTGAACCACTTCGCCAGCATTTTTTCCCTGCAATAATGAACAACTAAGTGGCTAGTTTTGGGGAAACTGGGCTCTTTGGTTGCTAAATCAAGTACTGGGGACAGAGTGAGTGCCAGAAAGTATCAGTGAGTTCTCCCAAAGGAAATTTTGGGAAAATTTGATGTCTTGTGCACATTTTACTTGGAAATCAGTTAAATTCCCTAGAAAGGGATGCAGGTGTGTGTTGCTGTCATCTGTCTAGCCTGTGACTTATAGTCTAGGGATGACACAAGAAGTATTCCGTGCCTGATTTTGTTTTTGTTTTTGTTTATTTGAGTCAGGGTCTCACTCTGTCACCCAGACTGGAATGCAGTGGCACGATCCCAGCTCATTACAGTCTTGACTTCCTGGGCTCAGGCAATCCTTCTGCCTCAGCCTCCGTGGTAACTGGGACTACAGACATGTGCCACCATGCCTGGCTTATTTTTTTAGTTTTTATAGAGACAAAGTTGTCCAGGCTGGTCTCGAACTCCTGGGCTCAAGTAATCCTCCTGTCTCAACCTCCTCAAGTGGTGGGATTACAGGTGTGAGCCACAATGCCTGGCCATCCAGGCTTGATTTAGGAGTTTGTAATCCAACTGGGAGAAGCAAAGCTTTTTATGTAAAATGTGAGGTATATGTGTAATTCCAAGGGCCTGGAAGTGGTTCTGAACTACAAGTGTCCTCTTGGGCTTTGGGAGACTTCTGTGTAGATGACTCAGGCTTAATCTGTAATGGAGATAGCAGGGAACTAGATGAGACCAGGTGAAGTGACCAGAGTTCTGATTCAAGTGGAAAGGTGGCCTCCTTCCCTCTGATGGTGCATAGAATCACTAATCCTGGCCAAGGTTTGTGTTGAGCCAAAAGCAGCATGAGCATCCTCTCCTGAGGCCAGTCCTCATCCCATTCCCTTTTCACACTTCATGCAAGGCTGCAGTTGGAACAGAAAGTGATTGCAGCTTTCATTGCTTGTGTTTTCCAAGGCAAAGAGAAGTTGCAGCTCTGGCAAAGCAAGGACATGACTATTTTCTGTCAATCAAATGTCTTCAGGGAACTGGCTTCAGTGCTGCTAGGGTGTGTGTTCCCCTTGTAGGAGTAGCCCTATTTCCATTAGAGTGGACCAGCATGGGTAGACAGGCTAAATTGTCCCGTTCCCCTTCACTCTGTGTACCGACAGCACACATGTCTGACTTATCTTTCAGAGGATGAGAACCACAGGATTTACCTACTTCATGACAGCAACAGTGACAATGCTGATGATGGCTTGCATTTACCTGGGGCTGTGGGCCCTCTAACATTTAACAATTTCACTCTGTGAACCTGTTTGTCAATATTGCTGCCATGTGTCCACCATAGAGCTAAGAGGACCTATCTGCCCTTAACAGCCACCTCTGATTGTGTTATGATCTTACTGTTAAAAGAAGAAACTGAGTTCTGATGCCTTCTCATTCGAAATCAGTGCACATGCCTATTCCTAGCCTGCAGGCTCTTAGAATCCTGCATGGCTCTTGGATCCTATTTGTGCTCTTGCCCTTGAGTGACTGGCCCTAAGAAAATGTCCGTTTTGTGGTTGGATTCTGTGGCCAGGAAGTGAGGCTGCCCCAGCAGGTGGTTTTTGTGGGTCTGCTGCTCTTGGCTTCCTGCACTGGGGAAAAGATTTGGCTTATTGATTGCCTCTTTCTCCCAACCCAGACTGTCCATGTGCATTGCTGGCCCCAGCATTGTATCCGTGTTCTCAGAGCAAGCCCCCATGGTTAGGAGACTCCTGGCCGCCAAAGGTCTGTTATCTGGTGTCCTCATCGAAGTTCCCTGGCCTCCCTGCTTCTCATCACCAAGTGCATCTGTAGGCTAACCACTGCCAGGTATCATGGAAGAAGCATCTTAGCAAGAAGAGTCCATGAAAGAGGTTTTCTTGGCAACTATAAAATAAATGTACTGTAAGGACTACTAAATAAATGCATGCCACTTCAGCCAGGAAATGTCAGGCCTCTTAGGGGGATGAGGGTGAGGGGCATAGAGTGAAAAAAAAATTGTAAGACTCAACTGTCAGCTTGATGGCCCATTTATTGGATGATCCTAAGGAGACGTATGATATAGATACACTGTGGATGTTACTCAACTCATTTCCCCCTGTATTTGTCCTGAGCATCGATGAATGTTTTCTTTGTACATTTTTTCCTATGTGAGACGAGGTGAGGGGAAGTCTCTTGGTCCCCTTGCTCGGGGTGAGTTAGTCCCATGCGTGCACAGTGGCGAGGGTGGGAACGTGCTGCCAGAGCATCAAGGTCATCGAACACTCCAAACACATGGGGACCAGCACGTGGTCTGTGGGGATCTGTTTGTGAGTCCCTGGCCCTGTTTAAAGGAGGTGAAATGACCAGACCTTTGCAGAAGTCATTTCTATCATTTCTCATCCCGAGTAGCCGCTAGGAGGAAGACCAAGGGGGGAAGGGAAGAAACAGCCATGGTAACACTTTCTGGATTGAAAATTGTTTTACTAACTTTCTCTATTAATTGTAAAATGAGTTATTTTGTG
Source organism: Carlito syrichta (assembly GCF_000164805.1). NCBI lineage: Eukaryota > Metazoa > Chordata > Mammalia > Primates > Tarsiidae > Carlito > Carlito syrichta. The sequence goes on along the minus strand of NW_007257477.1, from coordinate 781,589 downwards.
TTCAGCCTCCTGCTAGTGAATGTTCAGGTCTTACCTACTTGTTCTGAAGCAGATGTCCCAATAGATCAGCCTCACAGACACCAAGAAAAAATGTTTCCTTGTGAGGAAAGATCGTGTGGAGACCTCATTTAATGATTAGGAGTGTTGTTTCTTGTAGCAGGAATGTCGTTGTCATATTTAGTTGTTTCAGACTGCAGGAACATGTCATGGGGCTATTGGAAAGATACATGCCATCCACAACTATTATTTATATTGTATACATTCTAAGTAATTTCGTTGGTCAAAAATGAGTTTATGGCAACAGTTTCAGAATTCTGAATCCATAAATATGCAGGTTCTTGAAGCAACATTTTTCAGCATTCCCTTTGGAGTCCAGGTTCCAAAAGAAATCCTTTCCATTGCAAACAATGAGTCATTTTCCCTACATATCCTCCTTGGGAATTACTGCCTTAAATGGCATAGAAACCAAAGAAAAGGATTAAAACCAGACTGTGTAAACATGTATTTGAATGACTTTTTCCTAGTTATCAAAGTAATACACGATTTTTATAAAAAATTTAGAAAGTCCAAAGCAGAAAATAAAAATAACTCATAAGCTATTGCTCTGAAATAGAATCTTATCTTTTCCCTCCTCTTCTTTTTCCCTCCTGTCTTTCTTCCTTCCTTTTATCCTCTACTCCCACAATTTTAACAAAATTAAGAGAATATTGAAAATACAATTTTGTGTTCTATTCTACCCTGTAAATATGTCGAGAAACCCAGAAGCTGTAAAGGAAAGATTGATAGATTTGACTGTATAAAAACATGAAAGTTTCTATAAACAAAACTTAAAAAAAAAACCAGACAATAATATTGACAAACAATATAACAAATGATTAGTATTCATAATATGTAATGTGCTTCTTAAAACTCATCAAAAAGATAAAAACTCAAGCTTTAAAGTGGATAAAACATGTGAATAGGCAAGAAAAAATACAAATGGCCATTAAACATATATTTTTCTTAAAGCTTAATCTCATTAGTAATTAAGAAATGAAGTTAAAACAACGAGATAATTTTTCACTGATTAATTGGCAAGAATTATAAGGATGATTACACCTGGCCTGAATAAGGAAGCCAAAACGTGGACACTCCCATACACAAATAAATTGGTGCAACGTTTTTGTAGGACAGTTTCTTTGCATCTATTTAAATTTTTAGCATTTATACCCTTTGACACAGCATTCACAATTCTAAGAAAATTATCTTAAATTAACACTCCTACAAGTATGCAAATAGTGTTTATTACGCCATTGTTTAAAGTTGCAAAAAATTAGAAGCAACCAAAATGTTTATGGAAAGGAACTGGCTAAATTGTGGTATATTTTAATGATGGAATTGCATGTAGTCATTACAGAGAATGAGCCAGATGTATAGAATGTATAAATTTGTCCAAGATATTTAAGTGAGAAAAGTGACTTTGTAATATCCTGTCAGCGTAGAAGAAAAGATTGGAAGACTATAAATCCATCATCATTTTCTCTATATTTTTTCCAGGAATGAATTAATTATAATGAAAATATTACTTTTTTGTGTGTGTGTGTGTGTGTTTTTTTTTAAGCTGGGTCTCACTCTGTCATCCAGGCTGGAATGCAGTGACAAAATCAAGGCTCACTGCAGTCTCAATCTCCTGGGTTTAGATGATCTTTCTGCCTCATCTCCTCAAGTAGCTGGCACTACAGGCTCATGCCACCATGCCTAATTTTTTTATTTTTTATTTTTTGGTAAAGACAAGATCTTGCTGTGTTGCCCAGGCTGCTTTCTAACTCCTGGGCTCAAGTGGTTCTCCAGTCTCAGCCTCTCAAATTGCTGGGATAACAGGCATGAGACACCACACCCAGCCGGAAAATATTACTTTTATAATCAGAAAAGACATCACGTTCAAAAGACATAAAAGTTCTCTTATAAACATCTCCCTACATTTTCAGTCCTTCATAATATTTTGGCAGCCTTCATAAAATGTCATCATAGAAATACCATAGTTTATTTAGCCATTCCACTATTGAGTTTGTTTCCAAATTTTGTTATTATGTATGATGGAACCACCAACATCTTTGTAAAGTAAGATACTTAAGTTTATACTCACAAGAACATCACACAGTGTAGCAGAGATTGAGAATTTAAGAAAAAGCCCATTGGGTGATTTTGAATGTACAAGGTTGATGTTTTCTTAACAGGTCTACAGATGGGTCACCATGGAGGCAGATTTGAGCCCCATTCACCTGAGCACTCTGCTCTGCTACCCTACTCTGAGTATAATTTATCACCAGTGTTTGAGGTCTCGGTGTAAAACAGACTAGGTATCTTAACTGCAGTAGATTGTCTTCCCAAGGCTCAGTCCCAGACCCTCTTCTTCTCATTCCAATCCATCTCCCCAGGTGAACTCGTCCACATCCAGGCAGTAACTCTCAAATTTATAGCTCTGGCCTGGCCTTTCCTATGACTTGTAGCCATGTTTATTCAGCTGCCTATTAAACAGCTTCACTTGGATATCTGAAAAATAACTCAATCTGCCCAAAATAAATTCTGTGATCCAGAAACTGCTAATACCTCCTTCCCTTTATCATGGGCATCCTTCCAGGACTAAATTCCATACTTTCCTCCCAGTAGTTCTCGATTCATTTAGTTATCTTTATCGCTCTGTCCTCACCCTAGTCCAGGCTACCATCCTTTTTTGTTTTTTAATTTTTATTATAAAGATGTGGGGGTATATAAACATTGATCATGCAGACCCCTGCAGGCTACCATCCTTTGTTCTGGACATTCCAGCAGCTTCCCAAATGGACTCCACATGTTCACTCTCAACCCCTACAATCCATTTTCCATGTTGTAGCTGGAGTCTTGTACAATCACAAATTCAGTGCCATTCCTCTCCTGTGTAAGACTTTTATATGGTTTCTCTTGTCTCTTGGGTTAAAGACTGAAATCCTCTCATACTGAAATCCTCATCTGGCTTCTGCTGGCCCCAGCCTCCCTCATACCCCCTGACCCGGGACCCCAGTCATACTGGTCTTCCTTTCTTGACTGTGCTATGCCCCACCCCCATCTGTTTCCTCTGCCTGGAAGTTTCCTCCTCACTGTCACCTTCTCTTGTTTCTTGGTCTTCATTTGGTTAATCATCTTCATAGATCAGCTCACATGTCACTTTCCTAGGAAGTCTCCTCCCATGCTAGGCCAGGCCTTCTGTTATATCTCCCCATGTTTTCTCCTCACTGCACTCATCACAGTATATTATCTATCTCACTAAAGAGACATTCATCTCCTTGAGGTAGACTGGTGCCCCATCTGCTTACTATTGTATCCGAGCCCCTTGCATATGGCTTGGCTCAAATAATTGATGATACTCAAAGAATTGTTGGGTGGGTGAAGGGATGAGTATCTTGTGTCAGGTAAGTCTAATTTACAGTGAAACCAAATTTTAGGCTCTTGCCATGTCAGTGACTTTTCCAAATTCTTTTACCAATTTAACACAATCAGTCTTGCTTTGAAAAAATGTCAAGTATAAACCCAGACACTCAAAACACAAGCAGCCTTAAGGGGTTTTCTTTTTAAATGAAATCATAACCCAAGTTCCTTCTCTTGGCAAACGTGACCTCTTAACGCTTGCCCACATGCCAACCTCTCCTCCTTAGAAGAGGACAGCAAGTTATCTTCTGCATATTTGACCACGTTAGAGATAGTTGCTGTGCACGACCCATTCCTGTAAAATCCATTGAACTCTTTCTTTGAGCACAACCTAGGAATCAAAGCAAAAGAAAAAAAGGTTTATTTGCAGACTTTCGATCATGCATTTCACAGCAACGTGCATAAAATATCCCTTTGTCGTAGTCCTATCTCAGGATATTTATTCATTCTCTCAGGTGATTCTTGTTGCCATTAGTCAAGTCCTTTCAGGAGACTGGCTAGTGACGCCACAGCGTAGAAACAGGTGTGTCTGGTGTAGTGGGTTACAATCCCAGGTGTTGGAGGTGAGCAGATCTGTGTTCAAGTCCTGACTTTACCTGTGGCTACCTAGGTCTTAAGTCAGAACCTACTACTTCATAGGATTATTTTGAGAATAAAATAAGTTAATTGGATAAAGCACATAGCATTTGATGAACATTCAACACATGTTAGTTACTAATGACACTATAATTCTTATTACCTACAAAAGCTTTTTTTCAGTTTTCTGGATATAGACACACATAGCCGCCAATAAGCAACAGACAGATAGTACACTGACCACAGTGTGTGGACTGTGTATTTTACGCTAACTGGTATCAAAGCTGTAATTTACTAAAGCGTCATTGTCTTTTAGATTCAGATATTAAAATATGTATAGATGAGCTATTTCATGCCTTAGATTTACTTCAAAATAATCTGAAAACAGATGGTTGAGGAAGGGATATACAAAGGACACAAGACCGGGCATGTGTTGGTAGCTGCTGACGCTGTATGATCAGCATGGGAGTCACTGTCATCTTTTCCATATTTTTGTCTGAGCTTGAAATTTTTCATGATAAAAAGTTGAAAAATATATTTAAAATAGTTAATGGTTGTGCGTGGTGGCTCAGGCCTATAATGTTAGCATCTTGGGAGGCAAAGGTGAGAAAATTGCCTGAGCCCAGAGGTTCGAAACCTGCCTGAGCAACTTGATGAGACCTTGTTTCTATAGTAAATCAAAAAATTAGCCAGGTATAGTGGCACATACCTGTAGACCCAGGTACTTGGGAGGCTGAGATGGAAGGATCTCCTGAGCCCAGGTCAAGGCTGCGGTAGCCGTGAATGTGCTGCTGCACTCCAGCCTGGGTAACAGAGTGAGAATCTGACTCAAAAAATAAAGTAAAATAAACACAATAAAATAGTTAATGAAGGTGAATATCCTCTTAGATTCATTCTTGTTCAAGGAGCCATCTCTCAATTCACTTTCCCTTATTTCTTTTGGAGAAGTCACTGATTCCAGGGATCTAAGCAGTAAGACTCTTGTCATTCTGTTTTATTACTCTTGGGGTAGCTCATGGTGGAAACAAAATAAATCCAATTTCTGAGTCTCCTTTGTCTCCAACCACTTGGGAATTCTGTCTGAAACTACTGTGGGCATTTTAAGTAACCCTGATTACCCAGCAAGAACAATTGTACCTTTCAGGCAAGCAGAGAGGATAAAATAACTCTTTCTGCCCCTCAATGCTTGCCTGACGAAAGCTGCAGCTATTAAATACTGGTGCTCAATGAGCTCATGCCCGGTAAGGTGGTAATTGTGTTTTGGGCATTTTGAGATCTGAGTCTCTGCCCTGTACTGACTTGTCATCTCTATTATGTCATTTTGTTAAGTTTGACTGCTGAGTTACATGTTGGCATAAGAAGCAGAGGAACTCCTAAGCCAAAAACTGACCTCTGCATATTTCAAGCTAAAGTCGGGAGTCTTAGCCAGATGCAGTGGTTCACACCTCACCTGTAACACTAACTGTTTGGGAGGCTAAGGTGAGAGGAATGCTTGAGCCCAAGAGCTTGAGACCAGCCTGGGCAACTTAGCGAAACTTCATCTCTCCAAAAAAAAAAAAAACTAGCTGGGCATGGGGGCCAGCTCCTGGTGGGGTGGGAGGATTGCTGAAGTGAGAGGATCACTTGAGCCCAGGAAGTCGAGGCTGCAGTGAGCCGTGATTGTACCACTATGGCAGCTGAGTGAGATTCTGACTCAAATTTAAAAAGTCAGGAGTTTTGGGGTGACTTCTGCTTTTGCTTTTTTTTTTTTAACATAAAGGTAGGACTTAACCTGATAGTGGTCACTGATTATGGCTGTAAATGACTCTATAACCTTTGGATTTGTTTGACTCACCCTCTCTTTGCCCCTCTCTTCTGTTTAGATGCGAGCCAGCATAAGGATAAATGTTCTTCCAGGTCCCCATTATTTTATAATTGCCCCCTCCTTATTCATTTTTCTTTCTCCAGCCTCACCTAAGAATTTGAACTTCTATTTCAGGTTTTTTCCTTTCTCTCTGGAATCTCTCTGTAAGGGATAAAGCATGTGACTTTTTATAAGTTTTAATTTCTTTGGAGAAAGGGTTCCAGTGGGTTTATGGAACTTCCTTTCTTTCCCTAAAATAAGATAAGCTCTCAGTTAGTCAGGTGTCCATTAGAAATGCTTCTATATTTGTCTGTGGTCAGTATCTTCTGCCAGGACCGAGCAGGAGCCAGGAAGAAGTAAGGCTCATCCCCTGCTAAGGGAGAAGACAGGTACACAAACAGAGCTTCTAGAATTCAGTGCAGGGTGTGCTATCATAGTGCAGGGTGTGAACTGGGCACTCTGGGGGCAGTGTTGATATTGCTGTATCTCTCTAGGGTCACCAGGACAGACTTCACAGTGTAGGTATGAGATATTTGGGCTGAGGGCAGTACTGGTAGCCTGGGATGACATTACATTCTTAGTTGAACCCTCAAGGCATCTCAATTTGAGAGTTCTGTCCTATTTGCTAGCACCTGTGTGAGATCAGCTATGGCTGGTCTTGGGGCTCGTATGGTCCTGAGAAGGCCTGAAATTAGAGTGAGAAGTCAGGATTAAGGTATCTCACCTGCCTTTTTGGCCCTGGACATCCTCTGACTAGGAAGAGTCTCATCCCTGTGCTGCCCAGTTGTGTCTCCTGAGAGCTGTGTTCAGGATTTTCCTGTGCAGAGGGGATTGTGATGGACGACAGACAAAAACTAATCAAGCACTTTCTTTCCCGTGATTCCTGCTGCCCGTGGTAGCCAGTAAGTGCTAGGCCCTCAGACTTCTTACCTGGGACATGAGTCATAAGCTCTTGAGAAATTGCAGGTCAGCTCTTGAGACCATTGTGGGTTTCTGTTAGCACTTGTTTCTGTTGCCCAACAAGATCCTTTCTGAGACCTCACCAGGCATACGGCTTTGGGAAAACTCAGTGACCCTGTTTGAAAATGTGAGTGAAGGTCCCCAGGCCTTGGGTCCACCCAGGCCTGGCCTGCCGGGCTAGGATGTAGTGGCATTTGCCAGCCTCTTGGGCTTTGTCCTTTATGGCCTTGCTCTCCTGGAGCCACAGACTATTATGTCTAACTTCAGCTAGCCACCTCACTGATGGGTGCCTCAGTCCCCAAGGAGCCAGGCAGCCAGTTCTCAAGGGGCACCCTTAAAATCCACTTGTGCCCAGCTCCTGGCGGTGGCCTCCTTCCCCCTGTGACATGACCATCACCGTCTTGATCCCTGTTCCCCAACCCATACTTCTGTAATGGCAAATTCATGTGGGTTAAATTTGTTGTGTTCATATTGTGTTGGGGGGGGTGTAGGTGTGGGTGTGGTGTGGTGGGACGGGGGTGGAGGGAACAGCTTCCACAAATCACAGCCCACTGAAAACATGGCACATAGGACTCTGAATGGAGAAGGGAAAGGAAGCTGATTTGGGGGCTGGGACCAAGTTTGGGCTGGAGACAGAGAAGGCTGGCTTTGCTGATGTGGGCACACAGGTACTCAGCACGCCTTCACCTCTTACCCGTGATGCCCAGGGAGGCTGCTGCCCAGAGCAGAGGAGTCTGCTCTGTGTTCCCATTGACCCGTGCCAAGAAAGCTCTGCCGTTTTAACCACACTTATCTGGGGTTCCTGGAAGACAGGCCTCTGTTTCCATTCTTGGGTGTGTTCCAGTGACCACTGTCTGTAAGACCCGGTGGCCAGGCCTACCAACTCACAGGACACAGTGTGGGAACCAGTCGCGCCACTTCTGTCATCACCTCCCTCCTCTGAACCAGCAACATGATCCAGGCTGGACAGAGCCCAGCCTTTTCCCCTGAGCCAGGCAACTGAACAGACCTTTCATTCTCAGACTGGGGACAGGAAAACAGAGCCTCAAGGGCCTGACACAACCCAGAAGAGGAGTTCGCTCCAGCCATGGGGAAGATGGCACAGTGAGGAGGACTCTGGGTGGCCCAAGCCAGGGCAGCCTCCCATGCTGGTGGTGAACCATAGATCCCCAGGTCACCAAGCCCCCCCCCCCCACGTGTGTGCAGCCTTCTCCTCCCTGATAAGCCCACAGGGTTTGCCTCTGAGCACATTGTTCCTTTAAAAAAAAAATCATAACCGTCTTACCTGGTAGGCCAAGCATCTGTTTTCATCCTCTCTGGGCTGTGCCTGGGAAACTGGCAGTGGTGTTGCTCTTAGGACTGTTTCCCAGCCTGCCATAGTTCCTTTCTTCCCTCTGTAACGGGTAGTGATGGGAGAAGCAGGTGCCGGAAACCCAAGCTGGGCGGGGGGTTGTCTTAGGAGAGCGCTGTCTTTTATCTGCAGACAGTTTCGTCCCTATACAGCCACTGTTCCTTCCTTCTTGAGGGTTTTTTTTACCAAACAATTCTAATACTAGAAATTTACTTTCTGCCCTTAGGGGTTGGGAAAGGGGTGGAAAATGCCTTTTCCTGAGTCTTCATAAACTACTAGGCCTCTTCTGCACCTGGGGTACATCAAAACTGATCCTGTTCTCACTGTTTTTCCTTTTCCCTTCAAACCCATTGGATCCAAGACAGAAACTCAGGAGTGATCATTCTTGCCACTTCTCTCTGGTCTACCTCTAAGTGGTTGGCAAGCTTCTTAACTGATTTTGCTTTCGCAGAAGAAACGCTGTTTATTTCTTACTGTTAGAGGACTGACCCTTTGTTTTCCATTCCATTCACCACTGTTCTAGTTCGGCCCTTAATATCCCTGCCCTGGACAGCATCAGCCTTCCCTCGCTGAGCTTTTCTTCTTCAGTCAGGAACCTGTTCTTCCCTTCATTAGGAGGCTTTGATGGATTCCTTTTGCCTAATATCCAAATACCAGAATTCCCTAGTGTGGCATTCAGAACCCTCGCGGTTTGAAGAACCTAACTTTTTCCTCTCTAGTCCTAAGGTTTTTCATGGCCCCAGTGTTCTCGTGCTGCCCAGCCCCCAGCCTCAGAGTCCTGGGAGTCCTCTGAGACTGGGGCCTCAGAGCCACCTGCTCACCACGCCGCTGTGCCCGCAGTGGTGCACATGCTCCATGTGCCTGCCCACAGCGACCATCTCATAGCCCCCTGCTCTGCCCAGGAGACTCTGGTTCATGTTTTCAGACTCGGCTCAATTTCTGCTTCTACTGTGAGGCTGTCCCACTCTCCAGTCACTGGAAGGAATTAATTGCTCCCTCTTATGTTTCTCTCACAGTGCTTGGTTCATACATAGAGCAGTTGGTTGGTGCGTCCTCTCCTGGCTCCCCTTCCCTAAGTATGCATAGATACATACACATGTAAAACAAGTGTTTCTTAAGTACCATGCCAAGCATGATGGTGAGCAAAATCAGCCTGTTTCCTGCCTTCATGGAGCTTAAGTCTAGCAAATACTTGTCTTCCATTACACTGTGAGTTTCTGGCAGATAAAGATCATCTGTGCTCTGGTGCCTGTCACCACTCCTGCTATGCAGAGGCCACCTCAAGGATGTTTACTCAGTGACTGTCGTGAGCAGAGATGGATGCAGGAGTGGAGGACAGGGGCTTGGCTGGGTGGATTTCTTATGAGTGCAAGGCAAGTGGGAAGTCCAAAAATGTCACCTTCTGCCCACAGTTTGTAAAGGGCAGCCTAAGTTTTTATACGTGGTTAACCTGTTTATGGACCTGTCATGTAGGGACTGTAAGCCCAAGTTCTGAGACTTGATCTGGATTTTTTTTTAATCCAGATAACCCGGGGAAATTTGTTACTTTTGAAGTGTGTGCAGGAAGCTCCTGGGGCCACACACGACCATGCTGTGGTCTGAATGCCCGTCCTGCAAGCTAATTCTTCAAGGTGGGTGGTTTGGGACCTGGCTGCCCTGTCCCATGCTGCGCTTTGTTTCTTTCAGAGATCTGAAACTGGACAATGTGCTGTTGGATCACGAGGGTCACTGTAAACTGGCAGACTTTGGAATGTGTAAAGAGGGGATTTGTAACGGAGTCACCACAGCCACATTCTGTGGCACGCCCGACTATATTGCTCCAGAGGTGAGTGCAGCTGCCTGGTGCAGCTTCTGCAATCTGAGCTCTACAGTAGCCCTGACCAGAAATGTCACCAGCTGCGTTTGTGTGCTGTGGCTTTGCGGGCAGTGCTGAAAGCCAACACCGCCAAACTCACATGTATGGCTCCCTGGCTGAATGATGACTGAAATGTCCTAGGTCCCTCTAAATGAGAAACTGAGTTAATTCGGGGGGAGTGGGGAGTAAACTTTGCAGTTGTGTTAGGATTTTAACCCTCAATGAAGACAAAAGATGCGTCACTCATGGTTATTTAATTTATTTCCCTCTTTGTCTCTCAAGTGATGTAATCCCAGCCTCATTTAGCAGAATGAAAGAAAAGCTCTTACATCTTTATGAATGTGTGAGCCCAGTGTCCTCTTCCTTCCCTGCTGATATATGAGAGAGGACCCCCCAAAAAGCCAGAATTCACTTGTAAAAAATTATGCATGTATTCTTAAATGTTTCAAATTCAGTTACCTCAAAGTGTTCTCCGTTTGATGCAATATAACTATCAAAATGCTTTTTCTACTGCTCAAAACAGTTTTTGAACTCGTCAATTTTGATGCCTTTTAGTGCTTCTGCTGTTTTTTTGTTTCATCTCTTCCACATCAGCAAAACATTTCCCTTTGAGAACATTTTTCATCAAAGAAACAAAAAGAAGTCTCTCAGGGCAAGATTGGGTGAATAAAGAGAGTGGGGCATGGGGTTCATGCCATTCTTGGTCAAAAACTGCTGAACAATCAGTGCAGTGTGGACAGGTATGTTTTCATGGTAGAATAACCAATCACCTGTTTGCCACACTCAGGATGTTTCTACAGTAAATCGTGACGCAGCCTTCTCAAAACTTCCAGATAACAACTTTGGTTGACTGTCTGATCTGGAGAAACAAGTTCTGAGGGTACAAGGGGCCCGCCCTCCAAAAGATAATTCCAGGGTTTTTGGGTCATCCCACATATTTCCAGATCCTTTCTGTTTTAGATCTGCACATGCCATCACCTTGGCCTGAGCAGACCATAAATATTTACTTACCTAGATGAGAAGGTACCTTAGAGTTGACCACTATGTAGAGATGGAATGAAACAAGCATGCCAGCACAGAAGCCTATTTTTAAAAAAAATATTTCGAATCCATCCCTTTCTCAAGTCATGAAGAATGCATTTGTTAGTCAAATACACGAGGCACTTCTCATGCTGCCCCCCTCTGCCCAGATTCTCCAGGAGATGCTGTATGGACCCGCAGTAGATTGGTGGGCAATGGGCGTACTGCTCTACGAGATGCTCTGTGGTCATGCGCCCTTTGAAGCAGAAAACGAAGATGACCTCTTCGAGGCCATACTGAATGATGAGGTGGTCTACCCTACCTGGCTGCACCAAGATGCCACAGGGATCCTAAAATCTGTAAGTTTGGCTTCTCCAGTCAGCTTTGACTTACTGCAAACCAACTTGCTCTGTGTGCTTCTTTTTCTGACCCCTGTCCCCAGTGAACCACCAGCTCTAACTACAATCTGTGTTATTATCTAAAGAATGAAAGACCCAGCATTCTCTCAGGCCCTTTGCCTCACTTAGGCAATAGTTATTTCTGGGCAATTGCAGTAGCCCTTAATAGCTTTGTTTGCCAAACATCAAGTATTTCTAGCATTCATGAGTTTATTTTTTTTCTCTTTTAAATTCAAGGGGTATATGAGCAGGTTTGTTACATGGGTATATTGTGTGATGGGGAGGTTTGGGCTTCTGTTGAACCCGTCACCCAAATAGGGAACATGGTACCCAACAGACAATTTTTCTACCCTTGCCTCCCTCCTGCCTTCTTCCCTCCCCACTTTAGAAGTTCCCAGTGTCTCTTGTTCTCATCTTTATTTCTGTGTACGAGTTTTGCTCCTGCTTATAAGTGAGAACTTGCAGCCTTTAGTTTTCTGTTTCTGCATTTATTTACTTGAAGTAATGAAGGCATTCATGACTTTATTGAGGTGAAGTGATGCTCCCCCTCCTTACAGTCAGGTCACACCGGGGGCCAAGTGGACGCTATTTCCAGTCTGTTATGATATCAATTGTGTTTCTGTCTACAATGTCCAAGGAGCAAGACAAAGGTGCCTTTTTCCTTAGTGCTGGGAGAGAAAATGGAGGTTTTCCCAAACTTCTGCAGATCTCTTTTGCCTCCATGTTCTTTTTATGCAAGCCAGGTGGCAAGCCCAGGCTTCAGGTGCAATGTGGTAATTTAGTATCACACTGAGAAAGTCTTTTTTTTTTTTTGTATGCATTTAAGGGCACTAAGCTGAGTGTTTTATTTTAAAGTAGAATAGAAACATGAATTGGGCACCTGTATGTTTATGTTAAAAATAAAATATATGTAATTTGGGTCAGTTGTGTAGCCACATTAGTAGAGTTCAAAAATCATGTATTTTCACCTACTATATTCAGAGAGGCTATAAAGAGGAGTAAAAGATGCATTCTTCAAACAGGAAAAAGTCAGAACAATTCATTTTCTGTTTGGTAGTATCTGTGGGATAAGAATTACTTTCTTCAAGTTATCTCTTTTCAGTAGTTTGAGACAAAAGATAAACTTGGGAAATTTTAGCTATCTTGTTGAAAGACCTGTCTCTTTTTAGAAATCTCCAGCCTTATAACCAGTGCCATTTCAAGGACATTTTGTGTGCAGGTCATGTGTACTAGGGCTAAAGGAGTGATTGTCCCCGGAGATTCTCCATATCTCTAAAAGAGAAGTAATTATAGGAATCCTTCTCAGGCAAATATTGCCAAAGTGAATCATAATTCGTAACTTGATTCTCAAACTCAGGTGCCGGTACTCCCCTGAAGCTGAGAGAACACTACTCTGACACAGAGATAAAAGCAAAGTACTTTGGGATTCTACCAAATGTCGCCTATCTAGTATGTTTTCATAAGAACAATTCACTTGTATATTTAGTACAATTTAGACTGAGAAAACCAAGAATGTGGCTTTTATAACTTTGTGAAACAAAAATCATGGAGAAGGGCTTGTCTTTGTGAATTTGTGCCATGAAGTTTCTTAACGCCCTGAAGGGAAATGCACTGACTTAGATGGGCCTCAGCTAAGGTAAGCTTCAATAACGTCATCAGAAACTGGCTGACTTTGCAGGGTGACTTGTCCACTTCTGTGACTTGAAATCTAGCTCCTGGAATTCCCAAGGCGAGCCAGCCCCCTGTGACCAGCAACAATCACCTTCATCCTACTAATGGTTTTCCTTAATACACAAGTTTAGTCCAATTACTGTAGCTGATTTTGCATTTTTAATATTTAAAAGAAGGACCCCAGAGTTAATGTCCTCTATTTGGGGATGAACAATCCAGATCAGTGTTTCTTTGATAAATGCCCCATACCTTTTGATTCTAGATCTAGTAGAAATCTTAAGAGGCCATGTCACCACCAATTGGGTTGGAAATCACTTGCATCTGCTTCTCTTAATTTTTTCCTTCACATTTTTAGAAGAAGTCCTCAATCTCATTGCAGTCCTCTTTGAGAGAGTTCTTTGCAACTAAATCCGAAACTAGGTATCACCCCCTTGGCCAGTCTTCATAGAACCTAGGACAGGTACTAAGCAAGGTAAAGATTCATATGGAATTATCAAGACTATTTCTTCCTAACCAGGTAAACTCAATTATATAAGCTGAGTCTTTTGTGTAAATATATATATTTTTTATAATGAGCATGAGCATATATGTTATCCAGTAATATCTTTCATGATCTTTGCTCTGAGAGAAAACAGCCTCTGATACCTAAAGAAAATCACATCTTCATTGAAAGAAACTACTGAGTAGTTTCCTCTCCTCATAGGTTCGCTTCTGGGAAGCTACGAATCTCTGCACTTCCTTTTATTTCGGCTCCTTTTATTTCAGCTCCTTTCCAAGGCAGCTGCTCCACTGGTGGAGGCAGCAGCTGAGATGATTACATGTACACGTCATTTATTTAACACTCATTTTCCTAAATAGCACTCGATGTTTTCCCTGGAGTGTTTTCCCCATAGGAAGGAATAGGGCTCCAGGCTCACAGAGCCAGGCCTACCTTCCAGCCCTGTTACCTTCTAGCTCTGACCTTGGGAAGATCCTGTGTCTCTCTGAATCTCAGTGTTCTTGCTTATAAAATAGATAGAGGAAATAAAATCCATGGTATAGGGTTATGGTTAGGATTAAATGAACAAATACAGGTAAACTTCCTGGCACACAATAAACATTCTGTTTCTTCCTCCTTCAAAGAATGTGCCTTCAAAGTAATTTTCTGAAAAACATTTGAAAGCTAAAAAAAATTCACTAAGAGCGTTTCTGGAAATTTTTTTGTACATTCAGCTTTCATGCCTTCAAAACAAGAAGCTTAAATACTATAGAAGAGGACATTCAGCTGGTCTTTGCAGAAGACTGAAACATTTAAATGGAAGTATAATCAAGGAAGAGAAAGAAAATAGTCAACGCACATAAGACTTGAGAGAAACACTGAGGAGCAAAAGGCATCAATCTGGGTTGGTTAAAACCTGCCTTCAGGGCAGAGCTGCCAGGGGCATATCTTGCTCTTTCAGTTGTGGGCAAATGGCATACTTCTTCCACACCTCAGTTTCTTCTCTTGTGCAGGTGGAGTATCTAACCCCCAGGGTACTGTGTGAATGGCATGGGACAGAGTATGTGGGATGCTTAGAGTCAGGGGATGCGCCCAGGAAGTGTTCTCCACCACTGCTCCTGGTAAGAGCTGCACTCATGAAATGAATTTTTAGACTCTTTGTCCTTAGCTCTGAAAAAAATTATTACTTTGTTGTATTAGGAGGGGAGGGGTCAAGAGATCAAGTCATGCTATGCAAACCATTGAGACTGCTTTCTAGCTCTAATTGCAAATTGATTTAATTAGGCCAATATAGTTCTTTTACTGCCAGAAGAAACCTTAGAGATGATCATTCCAACTCCCTCATTTTATACATAATAAAACTAGGGGCTTAGAGAAATTGTGACTCATCAAAGGCCATTCAGCAATTAGACAAGTAAATTGGAACCTTTGTGCATGGCTGATGAGGATGTAAAATGCAGCAGCCACTGTGGAAAATGGTGTGGTGGGCAGTTCTTCAAAAAATTAAACTTAGAATTACCATATGATCTAACACTTCACATATGCCCAAGAGAATGGAAAGCAGGAGCTCAAACAGATTTTTATATTCCTACGTTTAATAACTGCAGCATTATTCACAATACTCAACAAATAGAAGTAACCCAAGCATCCACCAACAGATAAATGGATGAGTAAAATGTGGTATATGTACATGATGGAATATTGTTCAGCCTTTAAAAGAAAGAGAGTTCTAATACATACTATAACATGGATAAACCTTGAAGACATAATGCTGAGTGAAATATACCAGACACAAAAGGAAAAATATGATATGATTTCACTTATATGTGGCACCTAAAGTAGTCAAATTCATAGAGACGGAAAGTAGAATGGTAGTTGCTGGAGGCTGGGGAAGGTGGGGAGAGGGAGTTAGTGTTTAATGGGTATGGAACCTTAGTTTTACAATATAGAAAAAGGTCTAGAGACAGATGGTGATGATGGTTGCACAGTAATGCAAGTGTACTTAATACTACTAAACTATACACTGAAAAGAGGCTAAAATGGTAAGTTTTATTTTATATTATCTATATCTTGCCACAATAAAAAAAGGGAGGAATAAAACACCCTTGGGATAAGAATCTGAATTTTCCTGATCTCTAGTCCAGGGTTCTAAGCTAGATTACATCTCACTATTCCACATTTTTGCTCGTACTTTTCATTAATAAGTATCTTATACCCTTGGGGTCCCACATTTATAATACCCAGAAGATATGATTCTTTCCTGCTGTTCCAGGTATTAGCCACAGAAGGAAGCTACAGGGGTGCTGTGTATTGACTACCCACATAGCATGAATCACTTGCCTATTTAACTTGCAATAAAGTAAGATATGATGCTTATGGTAATAATCAGTTATTGTGTTGTTAAAGAGTGTGCATTTGAATAATGCCATGATATCAGAAATAACTATTCTTCTATTGCCCTGAGAAGAGTATCTGTGACCCTGGAAAAGAAGCCAATATATTAAAAAATCAGAATCCATGTACAAGCCAATTCAGAAAATATTTGTCAGCTGCTTTCCTTTGCTTGACCTGTGCTAGGGACTAGGAATGCAAAGATGAAGAGACTAGGCTGCCTTCTGTTGCTCATAGACTAGCAGGAGTGAGAAATGTAAATGAATACATAGCACACTGCCATGAAGGAATGATCTTTTGAGAGCTTTTTTCTCTGGGGCCAGGGACAGGGAAGATGACATAAGGATAAAGCATCCCAAAAAGGATAAAGGTACTAAGGGACAAATGGGGTTAAGTAGGGTAGATCAGGCGAGAAGAGTATTCTAGGCAGAGGCAATATCCTGTGCAGAGCCTCTAAGGCAGGAAGTAGCACATATGATCCAGGAACTGCAGTTCCTAGTTCTATGTATTTGGAATGTTAGTGGTGGGATAGGGAGCGGTGAAAGAGGAGTTTAGGGCATGTGGACTTTGATGGATTAGGGAGATGGTCAGAAAGTGGTGTCTACTCTAGTTGACCACTTGGGTCTGGAACTCAGGCTGGAGGTCTAAAGATATCACTGTGAACCATGGGAGGAGATGTGGACTAGGGGAGAGTGAAGGGTAAGGAGAGGAGGGAGTATGAGATGGGACCTGAGGTGGTGGAGGAAGATTCAGTGAGGAAGCCAGAAAGAAATGGCTTCCAGTTGTGGAAACATCTAAATCCGCAACATGTCTACTAGTTTGACTTCCAGTGAAACAGGCCAGTGATCACACAATGTGGTTTACTCAGAAACTGAAGCCTGCAGTAACTTTGGAATGGTGCTGGCTAGGTGGGATTGAATGGTCCTAGGTCAGATAACCTGAGATTTGGGAAATGAACCGTCTTAGGGGGGAGACAAGATGTGACATTTCTAAGGACTCTGAGCAAGCTTTCGTTTTTGTCATACAGTGCTGGGTCAAGGTGTTAGTTTTCTCTCCCAATATAGACCTGAGGTGTTTTTTCCAAGAATTTTGTGACCACCTGTGATCAGGCATTTTGGGAGCATGGTGACTTCAAGAGTTCCTAATGTTGAATGGTTGAGTCCAGTGGTTGAATCCAGTGAACTTGCATAGTTCTGGAAACAGCAGAGGAGTTATGAGAGCAAAGTTTGGAGCTATAATTGCTTATCTTTGCCCTTAATTTCTAGAACGTTGTGATTATTAGATGCATAAGCACAGAATTGCAGAGCTGGACATCCTTAAAAACATTTCGTCAGGCCGGGCTCGGTGGCTCAGCCTGTAATCGCAGCACTTTTGGGAGGCCAAGGTGAGTGAATTGCCTGAGCCCGCCTGGGCAACTTGGTGAGCCCTCATCTCTACAATAAATCAAAAATTAGCTGGGTGTGGTAGTGCACGCCTGTAGTTCCAGCTACTTGGAAGGCTGAGGTGGAAGGATCGCCGGAGCCCAGCAGGTTGAAGCTGCGGTGGCCAGGAGCGGCCATTGCACTCCAGTCTGGGTGACAGAGTGAGACTCCGACTCAAAAAAAAAACAAAAAACATTTTGTCCAACTCCCTGGTTTACACATGAGGAAACTGAGGTCCAGGAAGGTGAAGACACTCACATATTAGAATGGAAAGAGCACACACTAGCCCTAGTTCTATTTCTGCCAATGGTTTTCCATCTTTACCTTGGCAAAGGTGTGATAATAACACCCACAGTATCCACTTCCAGTGAGACAATGTACATGAAAGCATTTTCAAAGTAGAATGTACAATACAAGAGTAAAGTATAGGCCGGGTGTGGTGGTTCACGCCTATAATCCCAGCACTTTGGGAGCCTGAGGTGAAAGGATTGCCTGAACCCACCTGTGCAACTTGGCGATACATCATCTCTACAATAAATCAAAAAAAATCAGCCAGACATGGTGGCACATGCCTATAGTTCCAGCTATTGGAAGGCTGAGATGGAAGGGTCACCTGAGCCTAGCAGGTCGAGGCTGAGGTGGCTGGGAGCATGCCACTGCCCTCCAGCCTGGGTGACAGAGTGAGACTCCAACTCAAAAAAAATAAAAACAAGTTATTAATATTACTAACTTATGAGTAGTAATTTCACAGCATGATTAAAGGTGTCATTATCCTCATCCTCTCCTTGAACAGTTCGGCAACCTCATCAGAATTATTAAGTGCTTAATTGCACATAAGGCTGTGGTGGATTTTTATTCCTGAGAAAGTTGTGATGCTGTTTTTCCAGGAGCTTTTCGTCTTAACCAGAAACACATAGGTGGGGTGTAAATAGCCAAGTAGATATTGATCTGCTGAGTCATGTCATGGGTGTATATCAATGCATATATGCATAGGAGGCATAGGTTCTGCTGTGCTCTGGTTCCGTGCAGGGTACTAGGGACCTAGCGATGAGGAAGGCAGATGTGGTCCTGTCCCGGTGGGGCTTACGGTATAGTTGGGATATGGAGGAAGAAAGGTTTTTTTTTTAAGAGAAATTATACAATAACTATATACTTACAATTTGATAAGAAAAAAAGTCATGCAATTTACTTATCTAGCAAATCCTCAAATGTACCCCACAACTCTAAAAAATAAAATAAAATCAAGTAAGTCCAAGGTGCTTTGAAAGCATATAACAGGCACATCTAACCTGGCCTGGGCTGTCAGAGGAAGCCATACAGAGGAGATGACATTTAAGGTGAGAATAAAGACTGAAAATAAATTAGACTTAAAAGAACACACAGGTCTTGAGAAAGGAGCATCCATTTGGGAATATGTGGATGGAACTATTCCTGGAATTGCTATCTACTGGATATTTTGCTAGCCTTTTTATTTTCTCTCAGAAGGAAAAGCTTTTGAATTTCCTCTTTGTAAGCGGCAAGTATTGTTATTATTCTGTATCTGTGTAAACTGTCCATACACTGTTTATATAATATACCATAGAGTGTAGATGTCAGAGACCTCAGGGCTTCTTCTGTCAGTGGTGTGATTGAACCCTGGTTTCAGGGTGGGAGAGGGTGTGTCTTGTTTAATATTCCTCTGAAAGTGAGTGGTTGACAGGCCAGGCTCCAACCTCTTCTGACTCCTAATCTAATGTTACTGTCCTCCATGAGCCTGTCCCATCATCCCCTTTGCCACTTCCCTCTCCACCCCAGCCACCCCCAGGATTGTGGACTCTTGCATTCTTTGTGTATGGCTGTCTAAAAATTTCATATAGACATGGGTAGAGAATAAAGGACTTGCTAGTGAGCACACTTCCTGTGGAGGACAGGATCAGTGGATGGAGGGGTAGTTACAGCACACAGGAGGGTTCTAGCCCAGGGCTTCTACTTGAAAAAAGTTCCTTCATCATCATCATCGTCATCATTATCTTTTTTGAATCAGAGTCTCACTCTGTTGCCCAGGGTGGAGTGCCATGGCATAATCATGGCTCACCACAGCCTCGACTTCCAGGGCTCAGTCAATCCTCCCGCTTCAGCCTTCTGAGTAGCTAGCTGGGACTATAGATATGTGCCACCATGCCCAACTAATTTCTTTTATTTTTGTAGAGACAAAGTCTTGCTATGTTGCCCAGACTAGTCTCAAACTTACAATTTGATAAGGATTGCCCAAGCAATCCTCCTACCTCAGCCTCCTAAAGTGCCAGGATCATAAGTGTGAACCACCATGCTTGCCCAAGTTCCCAGATTACTAAGCTTCCCCTTTATCTTTCTCATCTTCACTTCAAATGAATTTGTTAAATACTCACATAAGCATGCTCCAGAAGCAGCCACACCCCCAGCTCACAGAGAATAGATTATTAAAACTGGCAATGTCCTCAGAAGTAAGACCAAAAAAATGAAGCTACACACATTTGTGTAAAGTGTACATTATAGACTTTCCAGATTGCTGACCTTAAAGATGGCTAATTTTTATGTTGTGTTGTTGTTGTTGTTGTTTTTAACTTGGTTTGTGAATTAAATACTACATGTTATCTGTAACCATGTTATCAGGTTTCTTAGGCTGGAACGAAATTATCACAAAATGCTGATAATCACGAGACAAAAGAAAATATGTAGTTTGCTTCGAGCTTCTGAAGTTCCACTGGGTTTTGCCCTTGTCTAGGTCCAAAAAGGCTTGGGCAGGTCATAAGTGAGTTCACAGAGCCTGGGAAGCTAATGTCCCCTCTAGTCTCTGAGGTTAGTGCTCCTTTGCCGGGTCATCCCCAGAGAGATCACGTGGCTCAGTACTGACTCAGGTGAAGTCAGCATGCTTGTCTCTGAGCTCACACAGGTGACTAGGTGAAACAAGTGCTGAAGGGAGGTAAGTGCTTCTCCTGAGTCACCTTTGTCGGCTCTGGAGGTGTTGTAAGCTTGGCATCAGAAGGAGATTATGAAGTTCTTTTGTTCCTAAGCTTTATAGAAATTGAAGTGTGCACGCCTGTGGGTTATCTGCCATCTGACCCGTCTGATTTCATCATCCTGCATTGTCTACAGGAGTCCTGCTTGCCTGTGTGCACAAAGGCAGGGGAGCCACAGGCGATTCTGGGATCCTCTGTCAGGCCTGAGTGTGCCTACATCTATCGCCAGGCAGTTCATTCCAGGAGCATTGACTGTCACCCTCTCCATGTCCCTGCTCCCCTCTTGAGACAGGTGGGGATGCTCACCAAAGTGACCCAAAGGGGGCCAGCCAAGAGAAGGCTGAGGAGGAAGAGGAAAAATGGGACAGGAGTATTGCAGAGGCTCCAACTCCAGGTCATGAGAGCCAGTTTTTTTGTTTTTTTGTTTTTTAATTTATTTATTTTTATTATAAAGATGTGGGGTACAATTCAGGGTTGGGTATACAAACATTGATTATGCAGGTACCCTTGTTGATGAGGTGTGCCCCTCCCTCCCCT
>NW_007257477.1:748225-760351 GCF_000164805.1 Carlito syrichta | reverse complement strand
TTCCATTGTGTATATGTACCACATTTTTTTAATCCAGTCCAGCTTCAGTGGGCAGCATGGGTGGTTCCATGTTTTTGTTATTGTGAATAGAGCTGCAGTAAACATACACGTGCAGGTATCTTTTTGTAGAATGATTTGAGTTCCCCCGGGTATATTTCCAATAGGGGAATTGCTGGGTCATATGGAAGGTCAATTGCTAGTTCTTTCAGAAATCGCCACACTGTCTTCCAAAGAGGTTGCACTAGTTTGCATTCCCACCAGCAGTGTAGAAGTGTTCCTTTTTCTCCACATCCTCACCAGCATCAGTTGTTCCTTGTTTTGTTAATGATGGCCATTCTTACTGGGGTTAGGTGGTATCTCCGTGTGGTTTTGATTTGCATTTCTCTGATGATGAGTGAGGCTGAGCACTTTTTCATGAGTCTGTTGGCTGCCTATATATCTTCTTTTGAGACGCGTCTATTCATGTCTTTTGCCCACTTTTTAAAGGGGCTGTTTGTTTTTTTCCTTTTAGCGCGTTTGAGTTCCTTGTAGATCCTAGATGTCAGATATACAGTTGGCAAATCTTTTTTCCCATTCTGTGGGCCGTCTCTCTGCTCTCTTGATGGTTTCTTTTGCTTTTCAGAAGCTCGTAAGTTTGATGAGTTCCCATTTGTCTATCCTATTTCTTAGGGTATGGGCATTTAGGGATCTGAATAGGAACTGGTTGCCAGACCAATTTCCATAAGGGTGTCTCCTGCGTTTTCTAAGATTCTTACAGTTTGAGGTTTTACATTTAGGTCTTTGATCCATTTAGAGTTAATTTTTATGTATGGTGATAGGTAGGGGTCCTGTTTCAATCTTCTGCATGTGGTCAGCCAGTTTTCCCATCACCATTTACTGAGTAGGTTCTTCTTTCCCCAGTGGTTGCTGTTGGAGGCTTTGTCAAAGATGAGTTGGCTGAGAAATTGAGGCCTTGCTTCCAAAATCTCTATCCTGTTCCATTGGTCTATGTGCTTGTTCTTGTACCAATATCAGGCTGTTTTGATTACTGTCACCTTATAGTAAAGTTTGAAGTCGAGCCAGTTTTTTTAAACACTGTATGGGGACTTCCGAAAGAAAGTTATCAAAAGATCCTTTAAGATTGACAGTGGTGGGAAACTATGGGGGGGGGAAGGGAGGTGGGATTAACAGTAGTCAATATCTGTCTGGGGTCAGGGAGACACCCCTTATCAACAAGAGTGCCTGAACGATGCAAATTTGTATACCAAACCCTTAATACTGTACCCCACAATATTAAAATAAAAAATATTGATTTAAGAAAAACGATCCTTTAATAAGAGGCCGGCCACCATGCAGCTGGCAGTCCTTTGCCAGGACTAGAATTTTCATATGAGGAAACAGAGCTGCCCCACAAGCCTCTACTGAAAACCCCGGTGGGGTTAACACCTTTCAGAAACAAGCCATTTACTCACAGATAGAGGCTAGTGTCAGCAGAAAACAGAAAAACACTGATCTGCCCAGAAACTCAGTTTTTTTCTCAATATCCCCCTCATTAGATTGTAAGTTTCCCCAGATTAGAGTTCCTCACATTTTGTTTGAGGGTAGCAGGGTGAAGGAATCTTTTTTTCTTTTTTTTAATCGAGTACTAATATCACATGTCTCTTTACTCTCCATCTCAGCCGGGAGGATAAAGATTTTATTTGTCTGCTTTTAGCAGTTGATCATTATGTTTGGTTTGGATACCAAAGAAAATGTGTATCCAGGATCAAGAAGGACACTGGTGTGGGTGTCATTAGAAGGAAATAAGAGACAGACACCATGCAATGTACCACTAGAGAACGTTTCTTTAGCACACACTTATTATTTGGGAAATAATACCTGGAAAAGGGTGGATTGCGTAGCTTAGGCTTAAGCAGCTGGTAGAGCTTCCTTTCCCTTCAACTTAGAAATCACTGGAGAGCAATGAAGTCAGCCCCATCAGTCAGGGCTGCTTGAGATTCATTTGCTGGGGATAAAAGCATATTGGCCAACAATGTGGGCATTGGCACGAGTGTGTGACCTTGGGTTTCCACCTCTGAGACTTGCCCCTGACCTTTACTTATTTTTGATCCACATCGTTACATGACCTGAGTGAAGCCACTGAGATGGCTTGGGATTCAGGGGAAGCCATCATGACTACACAACACAGGACAATCAGAGTGTTGGGAGTGCTGAAGAGGCACTGAGGAACCCATGAAAAGGCTGCTGGATTCCAGTCACAGGATGGAAGACAAAGCCAGCAGATTTGCCATGGATTTGAGCACAATTCCTGTCCCACTGCCGGAGCAGGAATAGTGCAGGGCAGTGACTGTACTGAGTTTTATGAGGAGGAAATAAAGTACACTGTAGTGCATCTCTGAGAGATCTCGCAGAATATTCTGACGCAGGTCAATTGCAACCTGCCAGTAAAGTCCCGGACCCATTGGTGTTTTCAGATCTCCCCACATGCTCACATGCACTCTCCTTCAATCGCTAGCTCAGGGAGATCAGTTCAAGCAAGTCTGACTTCATTTATTTTTTATAAAGAAAAACCCATTTCAGATCCAAGGAAAATATGGCATCCAAAGCTGAAGAAGACACAGTCATCTTCAAAATGTCTGCTTTTTTCTCTCAGAATTTTAATGATAAATCCCAAAAGAAAAGAAAAAAGGATAAGATTATATACTCTTGATATGGGATTAGACAGTAGAGGATGCTGGTGTTGCCTCTGCCCACCTGACACAAGACAGGTCAGTCAGGTTCTGCTTTGAATATTTTCAGTGAAACAGTCCCGCTCCTTCCAGGAAAGCCCCTTCCATCACTTAATGATATTGAATATTTAAAAATGTCTTTGGTTTTAAATTTTCTTGCAATATACTTACCTCCGCCTTCTTTAACTTCCTCTCTCGGAATTTATCTTTCCCATTTAGAGCTCCCTGATCCCTCTTCTGGCTGGCAGCTCTTTGGGTATTTGGAAATGTTAGCAGTGTCCTTCTATCTTTTCTTCTCCAACATAAAGACCCTCAGGTGCTTGAAGTAAAGCCAAGTAGTCAGGTTGAAGGACGCTGTGGTTCCTCTGTTACTTTCCTGTCCCTTCTCTAAGCACCTGCATGGTATGGACTTCTCAGCCACTTCTTCCTCCACAGAATCAGAGGAAGAAGAATGTCACATGTGCCAGCAGAGGAAGCACAACACACGTAAACACAGAGTGCTGGAAATTCCCATCCGGATGGTGTCCTGGGTTTCATGCCTGGATTCCTCCTGACGTGTCAGTCCAATAATTACCCACACTGTCCTTTCATCCAAAATCCAAATGAGAAGATTCGTAGCTGTAGGAGGAGGTTTATCATAGTGACTGATAGCAAAGACCTCTGTTGTCAGACAGGCCTGAGTTCAAATCCCAGTTCCACAACTCCCAAACTGTGTGGCCTGGGGCAGGCTGCGGATGGGTCTGTTCCTGAGTTTCCTGATTTGTAAAATGAGAATAATAATCATGGCTACTTTATGGATTCTATCAAATAAATTTGAAACACTGGATGCCTATAGCTACACAAGAGTATGTAACATACATATAAATAGTAATGTCCACCGCTTATGAAGCTGCAACCCTTGTAAAATTGCACCATTCTTTATTCTCTCCACTCCTGCAGCTGCCCCCCTCCCACACCAATCTGGACACCTGGCAGGATGGTCCATTGCCATGGGTATGCAGATAACTAGCTCCAGCCCTGCCTGGGAAACTCCATCCAGAGCCAACCTGAGAAGCTAGTCACTCTTCTCCTTGGCTCATGCAGTGTTCTGTTAACAGCACCATCCCCCCACAAGAACCTGTACTTGGGCATGTTACAGTTTGGTTCCCCAGATTCAGAAAGTTCGTCATGTGTCCTCTCCACCAAGCCCGTCCCGCCCTCACTGGGGCTTTTGCCCACCCCATTTTACGCCTAAATGTCTGCCTCTGCCTTCTCCTATGGAAAAGTGACATCACTGTCAAATCCAAACCCCATTTTTCCCCTCCAGCCCCATCAGCTGACTCACATGCCAAGCCCCATCCCTTTGTTACCACTGCCCTGAGCTGAAGGGTACTGCTGGCATGAGTCATCCCCAGATGGCACAGGTTGTCCCCAGGTCTGTGGCTCCCCACTGCAACTGGCACGAGGGGTATGAAAGGAGGTTGGTGACTGGTCTTCATGACTAGTTCAGATGCTACCTACGCCAGCAGTACCCTCCAGGCAGTCATACAGTCCTGCAACACTCATGGGTGGCATGCTTCTGGTCACCTCCAGGTGGCCGCTGGGCTCCACACCTGTGGCGAGGTTGGCAGTCATGGCCATGAACCGCATTCTGCTGTGTCCTGTGCTCTTTCTCTGCTCTCTGTCCCCAGAACTCTGTCTAAAACCATCATGTGCCTCCTTCCCTCTCATGAGTATCTCCCTGGAATATTGGTGGAACAGCCTGTGGCATGGTTCCCTTCTCTTCCCTTCCAGCTTGCTAGCAGTAGCCGCAAACTCTCTACCCTTTGTCTGAGGTCTGAAATCGAATGAAACGAGAAGGTCATTTTGTTTGCCCACCAGCTGAATCCAACTATGAAGTAGAAAATGCAGCATTCTCTGGCTCCTGGAAGAAAATCTTATTAGACTAATTGCTCCATTTATATAACTAGTCCTCTTCCTGTGAAATCAGACAGATCTTGAGGGGAGAAAAAATACTTTTAGCCATTGCTTACATTTTAATGAGTTTCAAAGTACAGTTGGATCCTGTTATCTCAAGGCTCATAATTACACAGGGTTAGTTTAAATTCTATCATCTGGAACATCTGACAACTCAAAACCAAGGCTGCCCGTGTGTAGCATAGCCCATAATACATGATCAGTCCTATACCTGACACCAGATCTACAAAGAGGTTGCTCCACTGCACTCAACTTCCTCCATTCAATACACCCCTTCTGTTGTTAATGCAGTACAGTTGCACATTAAAACCCGAATATTGTCTGTATTCTTGTTTTAAGAAGGTCTTAGAAAAGATTTGCCATCCGAATAATTGTTTTCTGAGCCAGACATGATGTCACATGCCTGTAGTTTCAGCTACTCAGAGGGCTGAGGTGGGAGGATTGCTTGAGGTCAGCCCGGGCAACATAGCAAGACTGCCATCTCAAAAAAAAAGAAAGGGAAGCAAGGAGGGAGGAAGGGGCAAGAGAGAGGAAGGGGAGGGTAATGGGGGGGAGAAGGAAGAAGGAGAGAAGGAAGGTAGATTGACTTCCTAAGAGAGAGAGAGAAAAGAAAGAAGTGAAAGAAAAATTGTTTTCCAAAGACCCTCTCTACAATCCCACTGTTGGAGGGAGGGAGGAAAGAAAGGGAAGGAAGGGAAGGGAGGCAGGGAGAGAGGAAGGAAGGAAGGGGGAAGGGAAGAAAGAGAAGTAAAGGAAGAAAGAAAGGGAGGGAAGAAAGATTGTTTTTCAAAGACCATTGCTACAGGCCCACTGGTGGAGCCTGGGACAGTGGGAGACAAAACAGATCTTGTTCTAGAGTAACAGGAAGAGCCAGAGCCTCGGGGTCAAGGCTGACCTCAGACTTTAGTTTCTCAGAGGCTTTCAACCGTGCCCCTGCCTTCAGGTAGAACAAGATGGATCATCTACAAGTGGTTTTACAAGATACTCATGCTTCCATTCCTTGAGAGCTTTCTTTATGGCAGGCGCTTTACTTTGATTATCTACATATAGGACTTTCAGGAAAATCTCTATTTTATAGTTGAGGAATCTGAGGCCCAGAGAAGTGAAGCAATTTGTCCAAGGTCACACAGCTCCTCAGTGGTGAAACTAGTATACAAACACAGGTAGTTGAGCTGCAGAGCCTGGCCAGTTAACCTGTGGGCCCTCCCTATCAGAGAGGATCTTGGGTCCTTTGGATAGCCTTCCTGGTTTGCAGGAGGCTTCTCAGGACATTCTTATAAAAACCTAGCCTGCATCCCTTACACTTTATTTATTTATTTGCTGAGTCGGCGTTTCACTCCAATACACAGGCTGGAGTGCAGTGGCGCTATCACAACTCACTGCAGCCTCTAACTCTTGGGCTCAAGTGATCCTTCTACCTCAGCCTCCCGAGTAGCTAGGTTCACAGGTGCATACCACCACACCTGGCTATTTTTTTTATTTTCTATAGAGACAAGGTCTTGCTATGTTGCCCAGGCTAGTCTCGAACTCCTGGGCTCAAGCAATCCTCTTGCCGCCATCTCCCAAAGTGCTGGGATTTCAGGTGTAAGCCAGCACACCTGGCCTTTACACTCTACCTTAGAGCTACCCTCAGGAGGGAGCAGGACTCCCTGTAGTCCTGCCTTCTCTGTGGCCTGGAAGAAACTGTCAAGTTTTTCATCCTCAGAGCCAGGTATGCCTCTGATTCCTCAAGTGTTGTCTAGTTAAATTCCACTTTAATGAGGGCCCCAGAAGGAAGGGTAATACAAGATGAGCCCCTGAGTCTTTGACCCTTCTCCTTCCCCTGCTCTCCGGTGAGTGTGAGGCTGCCACTTGGAGGTGGAATCTGATTTTCCACCCTGGTCCCCTCACTCTCTGCAGCTTGTAAAGTGCTTTTATTGGCCCTGGAAAACATTCTGCTTCCTTGAGCAAATGTGTCCAGAATTTTTCATGAAGTCACATTATTTTCTGCTTTGGCCGGCTTTCCCTTTTGGGCCACAGTCAGGGAGAAGGTCAGTTGAGGTGAGGCAAGTTTTGAGGATGGCCTTAGACATGGACGGTTGGGACTCTAAACAGCATCATTGTTAATTTGTCTGGCACTGGGGGCCCATCAGGGACAGGAGCAAATAGAGGGACGTTTTCTGCAAAAGGATTTTGCTGTCACCCTCCCCAGCAGCAGGAACTGCGTGTTTAGAGAGAGTCCTGTGTCCACCCTGGGGCAGCAAACCCCTCCTACCTCCCAATACACACCTGCACCAGTGTGAACCATGAGTGAGTCCACCCCTGGACTAACGTATAGATGTTCCCTTAACTCTCTCTCCCTGCATCTTTGGAGGCGGGTAGCCATAGAGGGGCTACAACCTGCCCACTCTTAGCACCACCTCTTGCTGCCCTCCTCCTCCTCCTCCTCCACTTCCTCCTCCTCCTCCTCCCCCCCCTCCTCTGCATCTGCCTCCGCCTTCTTCTCCTCAGATCGGGTCCTGTCCTAGTTTCTGTTTCACAGTATCCATCCTCCCCTGGCTCCTTCATGAGCCCCTCCAACTGCCACCCAGCATTCTTCTCACTCTCCACCGGGGGTCAGGAGCCACAAAAGCCAGTGAGTGGTGCCAGCTGGGTATGAGGTGACAGGGAGTGTTGGGGCAGGTGCCCCTTTGGGGGTTGGATGCCCCATCGAAAGCAGCAACCACTGCTCCCCTCAAGGCCATTTTTATGCAGGAGGAGTGCAGACCCGGTGTTCCAGACTATCCCGTTTTCCAAGAGAAATTGGAAAACCTGACTTTCATGTGAAATGGCATTTCTCGGTTTTTAAATTGTTGACAGGTAATTAAAATGACTTTAAAACACACTATGTTAAAATGTGTGTTATGTTAAAAGTGTGTGCTATGTTAAAACATACCAGATAGAATGTGTCTGAGGCCTGGGGCTGGCCTCTTGGTTCTGTTCTTTCATTCATCTTCTCTTCTCTTCTCTTCTCTTCTCTTCCCTTCCCTTCCCTTCCCTTCCCTTCCCTTCCCTTCCCTTCCCTTCCCTTCCCTTCCCTTCCCTTCCCTTCTCTTCTCTTCTCTCTTTCTTCCTTCCCCCACCCCCTTTCCTCCCTCCCTCCCCTCTCCCCTCCCTGTCCTCCTTTCCCCTCTCTTCCCGTCTTCCACTCTCTCCTTCTCCCTCTTCTCTTCCCTCTTTCTTCCTCCCCTCTTTCCTTCTCCCTCTCTCTCTCTGTCCTTCCTCCACAATCTAACCTGCCCCCTCAGCTTCAGTTCTCACCCAAATGTCAATGTTTTTGAGAGTTAGATCGCAAACCCTGGTCTGCACCCCAGATTCACGTGGCTCTGCATCCCCCGTGGATGCCCACACACTTCAGATGCAAAACTGAGCCCACCAACCTCCCAGACTGTACAGTCTCAAGAAGTGTCAGTTGTTTTTGTCTTTGTTCTCTGACAGAAATACTGATACTGCTGTTAATACTAATATTGCAGATAATCACCTCCTGCTCCTCTTTTTGTTCCCTGCTTCTGTGATTCGACACCACTGCTCCATCAGACAGCCAGAGAGGCCCCTTTGATCTTGGACTCTACCCCTTGCCCCAGCTTCAAGCCGCCGTTGGTGGGTTGTGTTCATTCTTCCTCCTCCCAACTTGTCCTTCCAGTTAACTGGAAACTCTCATTATTTCTGGACTTGTCATGTCTTCCCAGCTGTTGTCTCAGTCTCATAATTGTCAACCCGCCACCACCTCTCACCTCCCCGTTTGGGATTTATTCATCACACTACAGCCAGAGTCATCTCTTAATTGCAAGGCGAGTCTTGTCACTCACCTCTTCATACATTTCTGGTGGGCCCCACTGGCCACCCTTCGGTTCCCCTGCAGTACCAGGCTATCTGCTCATCTGCCCATACACTGGGCACTTGCTTGCTTCCATGTGTGGTGTGGGCGTATCCTCAGGCAGGACTGCCTTCTTCATGCATACATTAATTCTGTTCATCCTCATCTCTCGTCAAGTGCCACCTCTTCTGTCAGACTGTCACTGGCCTTTTGACCACAGCCTCAACACTCTGTACCCAGTCCCTCTTCTGAGCTCCCACAGCACTTGGTCTGAGTCCCTTTTCATTTCATCCAGCTGTGCATTCTGAAGTTTGCTGGCCTCTTTCTTCTGATTTTTCATTTTTGTTTGAATCGGGGGCAACTCTGTTGTCCAGGCTGGGATCACGGCTCATGGCAGCCTCCACTTACTGGGGCTCAGGTGATCCTTCCACCTCAGCTGATCCTGAGTTTCTGGGACTATAGGCATGCACCATTACCAAAATTAGCCTGGCTAATGCTTTTTGTTAAATTTTTTGTAAAGATGAAGTTTTGCTATGTTGTTCCAGCTAGTTGCCTCTTCTCTTGATCAGCTCCTGGATGGAGAGACAGGGTCTCTGTTATCTGCCTATCCCCACAAAGCCTAGTGTACTGCCTGGCATGCTGTAGACACCCGATACATCTTTTTAAATAGAATTGAAAGTTGTTGCTTTCTTTTATAGGAAGATTGCTTCAGCTAAAGGGCTCAACCCAAGTATTAAAAATCAAAACAGGCCTCATGCGGTGGTGTTTCATGCCCATAATCCCAGCATTTTGGGAGGCTGAGGCAGGAGGATTGACTGAGGTCAGGAGTTTGAGACCAACATGGGCAACATAGCAAGATCCTGTCTCTACTAAAAAATAAAAACAAAGCTGCTTGGTTATTCAAAAGTATTCCTCAGGACCCCAAGAGAAAGTATCAAGCTAGTAAAAGGGTTATTCTGCCTGTGCCCAACTCCAGGGATGCAGGTTTTAGAGGAGGAGCAGCTGTAATTTGGTCTCCTTGTCCCCAGGTGAGGCCTCTTCCACAGTGTTCCATGGAAGCTTGGACTCAGGGCCAGGGAAGAATGGTCAGGGTCTCTTGGATACCGGGGCTTTTGTCATCCTGGCTTATAGAGTCCTGCACTGTTTCTCTTGCTCCAAAGAGCAAATTGTCCCCACATATTCACAGGATGTCCTCTGCTCGCATCACTGGCCTCCCTGGGAATTTCCCACAAGCCATCTGGGTCGATTCTGCCATCTTTGTCTCCTGAGTCTTTTGCAACATTGTTTTTTGTTAATTAGCTCTTAGAACAGCAACTGCTCCTACATCAGGACTTGTAGCCCATCAACTTTCCTAAGGAGAGAATCTACTCGTTTCTTTTTTGTAAATATTTTCTCCTTCCTTCCTGAGTTGCACAGGTTTAACCAGGTAGAGTCCAAGCAGTGTGAACTCCTAGCTCTTCCAGAACTGATTATTTATAAGATGCACATTTCCTAAACCCATGTGACTACAGTAAGTGCCACAAGTGGTGGCTGCTCTGATTGGATCTGTGTAGCTCTGAATGCTTCCTTTACTTTTGGGTCCCACCTCCAACCCAGAGCCACCTGTGGCCTTTAATCCTTGTCAATAGGAGAGAGGAAAAGCCATTAAACCTTGTCAATGTATCCTTTTTTTATTAACTCCCTTTGAAGCTTTTTTTTTTTAAGCGTTTTACAAGGTACATCCTGTCAGATTACTTAGGAACACTTGCAGCCTCCTTCTTCAACCTTATCATTTTCATTTGAATCAACACAGGCAGCTTTACAGCTTTGGACATCTGGCATGGCAGGGGTGGCCACCTGCAAACATACTTCTCCATGTCTGCACCTTCAACAAGACTTGTTTTTTTATTTGTGCTGTTAATTCAGCTCCAGGGCAATTTCTATAAGCACAGCACTTTTTTTTTCTTGTGTTCACAAATCAAACATGGATGCTGGGGCATGGACATCATAATTCTGTTGAAAGATAACTTGATTTAAGCAAAAACAAAACTTTTAATCCAAGGCAATTGTCTTTTGAAATGAGAAATTATCTTACACGTGTCTTTGAAATTAGGAACCACATTCTGGCCAGGAAAAGTGAAGGATCCTGTGCTCGTCCTTGGTCAGGAAGTGATCAAAACACCTCAACTGGCCATTTTGTGAAAGCAGACTTAGCCCAATACATTTTGATCGGAGCTCAGCACAAGGTGGTTTTCCAATGGATACCAATACAGAGAACTTATATGCACACATACTTAAATGTGTGGCAATGCTTGTTTTAGTTTGGGATCTATGTAGCCATGGATTCTCAGTCATTAAACCTATTTCAAAATGGTGGGCACTGGGGGAGCATCTTGAAGAAAACACTTCTCATCTAGAACTATGATATCTTTGCCTCAAAGTTGGGGGTCCAACTTTGTTTTTTCTCGAGCTAGAACACAGAACTCAGTTTTTCACTCTTGCTGCTTCTTCACACAAATCTTCAAAAATAACGACTCTTCTTCTTCTCCCTGTGATCTCGTCAGAGAGTGGGAATCCTGGCCAGCTGGTCAGGGCTCTCCGAAAAATGGCACAGCTGTTTCTGAAAGTAACCCCATTCATGGGATGCCTGCTGCCCACAAATGCAGTGTTGGAGAAAGGCACCCTGTTTTATAAAGAGCTTCTTTTCTTTAAAGAGGAAAGAAAAATACATGGTGTTTACAGAAAAGAAAAACTGGACTCTCCTGCTCCTTTTAGTGGCCATCTCTGAAATGGAAGTGGGCAAAGCCATAAATCCACACCAGCAGTCGTGCCTGTGAAGCATGATTCATCCTGACTGTGCTGCCTGTGGTGGAAAACCTGGCTTGTTAAGCAAGATCTGCCAGAAAGCCTCACACATTTTCTCCGCCAGAGCTGATGCCTACCATCTTGCACCATGCCTGTTGTATCTGAATGCGTGATTGACTCTCTCCCTCTCCCTCTATCTCTCTCAGTTCATGACCAAGAACCCTACTATGCGCTTGGGCAGCCTGACTCAGGGAGGTGAGCATGCCATCTTGAGACATCCTTTCTTTAAGGAAATCGACTGGGCCCAGCTGAACCATCGCCAACTAGAACCACCTTTCAGACCCAGAATCGTAAGTGTCCAAGGCCATCACAGTAGACTTGCCTCTTTCTTTAGATGTCACAGTGTTCCACCGAAGTCCACTGGGTAGCCGGATGGCCCCTGTGGTATGACCAACCGGAAGTTCAACCTAACCCTGCCCAGGGCAACTTCACGTGGGGGGATTCTGGGCTTCTTGCCCCTGAGACAACACCTCTCCATGTGCCCAGGTCACTTCTTACAAAGTTTTCACCCCTGGCTTGCTCTGAGACAACACCTCTCCATGTGCCCAGGTCACTTCTTACAAAGTTTTCACCCCTGGCTTGCACCCATCCTCCTTTAACCCATATTAAAATCTCATAGGGTCTGAGAAGCCTGAAACTTTCCAAGTTTCCCCCAAAAGAGTTCAGCTGATTGAGAAAGTTATTGTTCCTAGCCAACTTCCTAATGCTCCTTAGTCAAGGTAGCTTTTGTTCCCCCAAGAAAAGCAGAGAGGGTGTGAGATGTTACTTACTTCCCTTTCCCTA